>NC_091159.1:27449929-27479929 GCF_040958095.1 Procambarus clarkii
CCATACAGAAGCCAGACACAGTGCCACTCACCATAAGCCAGACACAGTACCACTCACCATAAGCCAGACACAGTACCACTCACCATACAGAAGCCAGACACAGTACCACTCACAATACAGAAGCCAGACACAGTGCCACTCACCATAAGACAGACACAGTACCACTCACCATAAGCCAGACACAGTGCCACTCACCATAAGCCAGACACAGTACCACTCACCATAAGCCAGACACAGTACCACTCACCATACAGAAGCCAGACACAGTGCCACTCACCATAAGCCAGACACAGTGCCACTCACCATAAGCCAGACACAGTGCCACTCACCATAAGCCAGACACAGTACCACTCACCATACGCCAGACACAGTACCACTCACCATACAGAAGCCAGACACAGTACCACTCACAATACAGAAGCCAGACACAGTACCACTCACCATACAGAAGCCAGACACAGTGCCACTCACCATAAGCCCGACACAGTACCACTCACCATAAGCCAGACACAGTGCCACTCACCATAAGCCAGACACAGTACCACTCACCATAAGCCAGACACAGTACCACTCACCATACAGAAGCCAGACACAGTGCCACTCACCATAAGCCAGACACAGTGCCACTCACCATAAGCCAGACACAGTGCCACTCACCATAAGCCAGACACAGTACCACTCACCATAAGCCAGACACAGTGCCACTCACCATAAGCCAGACACAGTGCCACTCACCATAAGCCAGACACAGTACCACTCACCATAAGCCAGACACAGTACCACTCACCATACAGAAGCCAGACACAGTACCACTCACAATACAGAAGCCAGACACAGTACCACTCACCATACAGAAGCCAGACACAGTGCCACTCACCATAAGCCAGACACAGTACCACTCACCATAAGCCAGACACAGTACCACTCACCATAAGCCAGACACAGTACCACTCACCATACAGAAGCCAGACACAGTACCACTCACAATACAGAAGCCAGACACAGTACCACTCACCATACAGAAGCCAGACACAGTGCCACTCACCATAAGCCAGACACAGTACCACTCACCATAAGCCAGACACAGTGCCACTCACCATAAGCCAGACACAGTACCACTCACCATAAGCCAGACACAGTACCACTCACCATACAGAAGCCAGACACAGTGCCACTCACCATAAGCCAGACACAGTGCCACTCACCATAAGCCAGACACAGTGCCACTCACCATAAGCCAGACACAGTACCACTCACCATAAGCCAGACACAGTACCACTCACCATACAGAAGCCAGACACAGTACCACTCACAATACAGAAGCCAGACACAGTACCACTCACCATACAGAAGCCAGACACAGTGCCACTCACCATAAGCCAGACACAGTACCACTCACCATAAGCCAGACACAGTGCCACTCACCATAAGCCAGACACAGTACCACTCACCATAAGCCAGCCACAGTACCACTCACCATACAGAAGCCAGACACAGTGCCACTCACCATAAGCCAGACACAGTGCCACTCACCATAAGCCAGACACAGTGCCACTCACCATAAGCCAGACACAGTGCCACTCACCATAAGCCAGACACAGTACCACTCACCATACAGAAGCCAGACACAGTGCCACTCACCATAAGCCAGACACCTTGCCACTCACCATAAGCCAGACACAGTGCCACTCACCATAAGCCAGACACAGTACCACTCACCATAAGCCAGACACAGTACCACTCACCATACAGAAGCCAGACACAGTACCACTCACAATACAGAAGCCAGACACAGTACCACTCACCATACAGAAGCCAGACACAGTGCCACTCACCATAAGCCAGACACAGTACCACTCACCATAAGCCAGACACAGTGCCACTCACCATAAGCCAGACACAGTACCACTCACCATAAGCCAGACACAGTACCACTCACCATACAGAAGCCAGACACAGTGCCACTCACCATAAGCCAGACACAGTGCCACTCACCATAAGCCAGACACAGTGCCACTCACCATAAGCCAGACACAGTGCCACTCACCACAAGCCAGACACAGTGCCACTCACCATAAGCCAGACACAGTGCCACTCACCATAAGCCAGACATAGTGCCACTCACCATAAGCCAGACACAGTGCCACTCACCATAAGCCAGACACAGTACCACTCACCATACAGAAGCCAGACACAGTGCCACTCACCATAAGCCAGACACAGTGCAACTCACCATAAGCCAGACACAGTGCCACTCACCATAAGCCAGACACCGTGCCACTCACCATAAGCCAGACACAGTGCCACTCACCATAAGCCAGACACAGTGCCACTCACCATAAGCCAGACATAGTGCCACTCACCATAAGCCAGACATAGTGCCACTCACCATAAGCCAGACATAGTGCCACTCACCATAAGCCAGACATAGTGCCACTCACCATAAGCCAGACATAGTGCCACTCACCATAACATTATACATTATATTGTAGAATGTCCCATATTGTCTGACTTTCGCCCTCCTGGGCTAAGGTATGCTGAACTGTGTGATTACTATATGAGTACTGGAACACTTGATGATATATTGGACTTGTATCCAAGATTGACCATGTAATGTATAATTTATACAATGAATGTATGTGATGTAACTATATAACCTGAGCTTGTAAAAGCATCTTAATCACCTTCAGTGATTAAGTGCTTAATTGCACACTAGTTTCTCTGTCAGCTATCTCACCCTGTCAGAGTAAAAGAGACAAATGTATGTGAATGCATGTGTGTGTATATATGCATGTATATATATGTATATGTACGTATATATGTGTGTGTATGTATATGTATGTGTATAAAGTACATATGGAAGCTGATCAGAATTGCATTTCACCTTTGTAAATGCACATTAATGACACTTCGAACACTTTATGTAGGGCATACGTAAATCTGTGTATCTATGTATTTACGTATGTAGGTTAGCTTAGCATTTTAAAAGCACCGAATCACCTTCTGTGGTTGAGTGTTCAATAAATCCCTGAACTATATGTTTAACTGATCTCTAACCCTGTCTATGGAGGACAGAAGAAAATGTATATATGCTGGTTAGCATTGTAAATGTGTGGCCACGTCTGTGGTAGAAAATAATAATAATAATAAAAACTCACCATAAGCCAGACACAGTGCCACTCACCATAAGCCAGACACAGTGCCACTCACCATAAGCCAGACACAGTGCCACTCACCATAAGCCAGACACAGTGCCACTCACCATAAGCCAGACACAGTGCCACTCACCATAAGCCAGACACAGTACCACTCACAATACAGAAGCCAGACACAGTACCACTCACCATAAGCCAGACACAGTACCACTCACCATACAGAAGCCAGACACAGTACCACTCACCATAAGCCAGACACAGTACCACTCACCATACAGAAGCCAGACACAGTGCCACTCACCATAAGCCAGACACAGTGCCACTCACCATAAGCCAGACACAGTACCACTCACCATAAGCCAGACACAGTGCCACTCACCATAAGCCAGACACAGTACCACTCACCATAAGCCAGACACAGTACCACTCACCATAAGCCAGACACAGTACCACTCACCATAAGCCAGACACAGTACCACTCACCATAAGCCAGACACAGTACCACTCACCATAAGCCAGACACAGTGCCACTCACCATAAGCCAGACACAGTACCACTCACCATAAGCCAGACACAGTGCCACTCACCATAAGCCAGACACAGTGCCACTCACCATAAGCCAGACACAGTACCACTCACCATAAGCCAGACACAGTGCCACTCACCATAAGCCAGACACAGTGCCACTCACCATAAGCCAGACACAGTGCCACTCACCATAAGCCAGACACAGTGCCACTCACCATAAAGACGAGGGAGATGCCGGCGGCGACGGAGAGCTTGAGGAGCGCGCGCTGGTCCTCCGGGGGCTCGGAGACCAGGTGGTGACAGTGGCTGGAGGAGGAGGAGCTGCCCGACCTGCTGAACACCTGTGGCAACAACAACAACGGGTTATTATTACCGACACAGGTACTCTATTATCTTTGTGTGACCAGTTGTATTTACAGGATGAGCTACAGCTCTTGGGTCCCCATCTCTTAATCGTCTATTGAGCAGATTATAGGTTCCGGAGCCTATTGGGCCCCCTGTCATATCTGCATTTTAGGTTGTGTGGAGATGGCTTCTACTACACTTGGAAGTGTATTCAATTTGTTCCCTGTACTGACAAATTCTTTAATTTATCTCTGTGGCTCATTTGGGTACTTAGTTTCCATCTGTGTTCGCTTGTTTGTGTAGTAGTCATGATAGTTAGTCTGTTCTTGTCGGACCTGTCTATTCCTCTCGGTATTTTCTACGTGGTAATCTCATACGAGGAATCTTCTCTTTTCCAATGTCGTGTAATTTAACTGCTTGTGTCTTTCCTCGTAATACATTCCCCTCAGCTCTGGGACTAGTCTGGTGGCATATCTGAACTTTCCCCAGTTTCGTTTTGTGTTTAACGAAATAAGGACTCCACGCAGGTGTCGCATATTCCAGATTTGGTTTGAATTAAAGGGGAATAAGATCCCGAACGACTCTTTGCTCAGATTCCTAAAGGCAATTCTTATATTAACCAAGCTTCTGTATGCAGCCGATATTATTTGTTTGACGTTAGACTGAGTTTAATATAAACCACCAAGTCTGTTTCTCTGTCTGATTCCAGACGGGGATGTTTGACGATTCTAAAAAGAGCCACACTGCCAAGGCCGTGTCACCTACAGGCAAGAGGTCACCAGAAAACACAAGACCAGTGCGGGGCTGGAGATCTATGATGGACCAACGCAGGAAACTGAGTCGTCAGTCCAACCATGTGAAATATTTCACATCAATGTTTTCTACCTGTCCCCGATCACCTGTGAAGCACCTTGAGTACACGGACTGGTTCTTGGAACTGAACACGAAGTATGGATTCTCGTCCAATCTTCTGCAACTGAAGAATGAGGAATTGCAACTGGTTGCACATCGTCTGATTTCTTGCTGTCCTAAGGGTCTATAACCCCCGGCTTGGGAATGGAACCGAGTGTAGATTTGCATTGCATAAGTTAAATTAAATTGTGTCAAACAACCTCTCTTCAGACTTCCTAATGAATATATTTCTCCGAGAGTGCAATTGTGCCTGGTATCCAATTGCAAGGCGGAGACCATTTTCTGTTCTAAAACCACTCAAAGAACTACCTGAGGTCATGAGTGAGCGACGGAAGGTAAACTACTTTTTTCTTGAGGCACATCGAGTCAGAGCATTTGGGCACACTTCACTCTCAGGAAATTATTCATGACTTTATAAGCCAAAAATTTGTCGCAAATTTGTTTTTAGTTTTGTTCTCCCTTGTAATTATTTCTACTTCTCATTGTCAAAAAATACAGTGCTTATTTTTAAAGCATGCAATTTATACAGTTAGTTCACATAGTCATTGTAACTGTAGTTATAGAACATGCATTTTAGTTAATTAAAATTACTTCTGCTGTTTTGTTGCAATTTTTGCTGTTCCATTCATCATGTAATTACTGTCATTCATTTTTTTCCTACTTCAGTTCAATTCATACTTTTGATAATTAGTTTCAAGTCTTAAAAACCAAGTTTTTTCCCATATCTTGCCAGAAACCCTGAACGTATTAGTGGCTTTAGGTACAGTATGTAATAGATGTCTAGAAATCCAACATTATGTTTGTAACTCATTTTGTATGTATGTACTTTTACCTGAATAATAATAATAATAATAATAATTATTATTATTATTATTATTATTTAATTATTATTATTATTATTATTATTATTATTATTATTATTATTATTATTATTATTATTATTATTATATTTACACCAACCCACCAAAATGCAGGTTTGTTCTCGATTTACAATCGGGAAGTTCGGGTTCGAATACCGGGGGGATAGGGGGGGGGGAAATGGTTGAGCGTGTTTTCTTTCACATAATGCACCTGTTCACCTAGCAGAAAATAGGTACCTAGGAGCTAATCAGCTTGTTGCGGGTTTCATCCCGGAGAGGGACCAGTAGCTCAACCTTGGGGGTACCTCGATATAAGCCTAACATGTATATATACACTGGCTCCTTGTCCCCCCGACATAATGAATTTCAATTATCAATTGTGCGTGCTTACGCTGCATTTTAATTTAATCAACCATTTCAAGAGTTGTTCCTGCCCGAAACGCTTTGCGTAATAGTGGCTTTAGGCATTGTATGTACTAGCTCTATCTAAGGCATTGTATGTACTAGCTCTATCTAAGGCATTGTATGTACTAGCTCTATCTAAGGCATTGTATGTACTAGCTCTATCTAAGGCATTGTATGTACTAGCTCTATCTAAGGCATTGTATGTACTAGCTCTATCTAAGGCATTGTATGTACTAGCTCTATCTAAGGCATTGTATGTACTAGCTCTATCTAAGGCATTGTATGTTCTAGCTCTATCTAAGGCATTGTATGTACTAGCTCTATCTAAGGCATTGTATGTACTAGCTCTATCTAAGGCACTGTATGTACTAGCTCTATCTAAGGCATTGTATGTACTAGCTCTATCTAAGGCATTGTATGTACTAGCTCTATCTAAGGCATTGTATGTACTAGCTCTATCTAAGGCATTGTATGTACTAGCTCTATCTAAGGCATTGTATGTACTAGCTCTATCTAAGGCATTGTATGTTCTAGCTCTATCTAAGGCATTGTATGTACTAGCTCTATCTAAGGCATTGTATGTACTAGCTCTATCTAAGGCATTGTATGTACTAGCTCTATCTAAGGCATTGTATGTACTAGCTCTATCTAAGGCATTGTATGTACTAGCTCTATCTAAGGCATTGTATGTACTAGCTCTATCTAAGGCATTGTATGTACTAGCTCTATCTAAGACATTGTATGTTCTAGCTCTATCTAAGGCATTGTATGTACTAGCTCTATCTAAGGCATTGTATGTTCTAACTCTATCTAAGGCATTGTATGTTCTAACTCTATCTAAGGCATTGTATGTTCTAACTCTATCTAAGGCATTGTATGTACTAGCTCTATCTAAGGCATTGTATGTACTAGCTCTATCTAAGGCATTGTATGTTCTAGCTCTATCTAAGGCATTGTATGTACTAGCTCTATCTAAGGCATTGTATGTTCTAGCTCTATCTAAGGCATTGTATGTACTAGCTCTATCTAAGGCATTGTATGTTCTAACTCTATCTAAGGCATTGTATGTACTAGCTCTATCTAAGGCATTGTATGTACTAGCTCTATCTAAGGCATTGTATGTACTAGCTCTATGTAAGGCATTGTATGTTCTAACTCTATCTAAGGCATTGTATGTACTAGCTCTATCTAAGGCATTGTATGTACTAGCTCTATCTAAGGCATTGTATGTTCTAACTCTATCTAAGGCATTGTATGTACTAGCTCTATCTAAGGCATTGTATGTACTAGCTCTATCTAAGGCATTGTATGTACTAGCTCTATCTAAGGCATTGTATGTACTAGCTCTATCTAAGGCATTGTATGTACTAGCTCTATCTAAGGCATTGTATGTACTAGCTCTATCTAAGGCATTGTATGTACTAGCTCTATCTAAGACATTGTATGTTCTAGCTCTATCTAAGGCATTGTATGTACTAGCTCTATCTATAAATCCATCATTGTTTGTATCACACCTTGTATGTACAGTATGTACTTTACCTGAATAAACATTTGAAATTGAATTTTTTAGTCGCGTATTTTATTCGTCGTTTGTTTGTTTATCAAGGTAGACTTACCTCTTCGCTGCTGCTGCTCCCGTCGCTGCTTAGGCTTCCTGACCGTCTACGAGGATTCCACAGGTCGTATGTATCTGAAATATTAATAACTATAAAAGATTCCATAAAAACTAACATAACCGAATACAGTTTTATTACTCAACAATTCACGAGTAAGAAAATAAGTAATTCATTTATTACTAACATCAGTTATGCTTCAAATTATATAGAACAGTAGAAGAGGCTACATTATCAAATTTACTCTGAAAATTTTGAAATTTAAATACCAGTCCACAGTATATCACACTTCCCATGGCTTACATTAATCCTAGAAGCCAAACATCGCAAAATGTTAAGATGTAACTGAACAATGCTCTTCAGATAAACATTGTAGCTAAACAAATGTTCTAAAGAACAACGATATCGTAAGTCTGGGAAAGAAAACTCGATTCCTTCAATCACACACCAAGCAGCCGTCACACCCACCCTGTTTGGAGGCGCCCTTGAAGCTGGTCCCGGCGCTCCGCTTGCTGGGAGACCATGGGAGCTGCTGGGTGTGCTGGGAGACAACATGACTGCTGCTGCTGTTGCTGCTGCTGCTGGCGGTGCCCCTGCTGCTTGGGCGCCCTCCGCCCCACTCTTGGTTCTCCTCCAACAGGCCCAGTTTATCATCCTGGTTCAGTATTAATGGTCAGTCTCCGGTGTCAGATCACAGGTCAACTGCTTGATAATGTCTGACTACAGAAAATAATTTGATCTAAAGTGAAAAATGCTGATTTTAAACAGCATCTTAACATTATTTATTTATTAGACGTAAAACACAAGAATAAAGAAAACTATACAGGTGATTAAAAAGCTATATAATGAAATATATCGATTTGATAGGCTAAAATTTGTAAATATACTCATCATGAGACGGTAGTACTTAATAAACAAATATTTTTTAACCTCGTGGAATTACAGGAAAAAATAAGGTCAAGATAATATACTTCGAGAGGTTTAATATGCTTCTCGGTGTATATACAAAACAAAGAATTCTATATTCCTAGAGTGTCTACAGGCCTAAAGTATACTTGCTGGTTGGTCACTAAGCTCTGGTGGTGACCTAATATAACCTTCCCGAGGTTGATGGACCTTAAAACTCTCACTTTACGTGTTACGTAATCACTTTACGTTGTTTGCATATTTATACGACTTGACAATAATTTCATAAATTTGGGATATTTGAACAGGCCAAGAAGCTGTAAATTATGCTCACGATAATTTGATATCTGTTTTCAAGAGATTTTAGGTGACGTGTAATTTGTAAGGTCAGTTTAAAGCATAATAATTTAATTATCACTCCATCACCTGCTATATGTTTTCCATCACTTTTGAAAAACAATACACCCAAGAATAGCATACTCCGCTTGTTATCCAAATTTTCCGTTTCTAACCAAGTTTAGTTACATTACTTCTGGGCTTTGTGGCTGGGTAGGGAGGCCGGGGAGGGCATGCAAATTAGCGTACTTGTAGCCTTCAGGCCATTTTTCTTCTCGTGCTTCCCTTGTAAGCGATGCTCAAGTTTGGGAACTTGAACCGAAGTATTGGGCCTTTGTGTATGTCCACGACGCAAACTGCCCGAAGGTTCTGCGGTTCGAGAATTGTATGACCGATTTTCTTTGCCGTCTCCAGAACAACAACGTCCTGACACATCCCTGACAGTGATTAGATTGACACGAGGAGGGGCGTCTTACAGTGATTATATACACTTAGAGGTGTACCTAGCTTTTCTGTGTATATACACACACTTAGAGATATCTACAGCCAGAGCTCAACCCCCGCAAGCACAATTAGGTAAGTACACCGCATCTGTGTATATACACAGAGCTTATTGTGATCCTGGACTGAATGCAAGACTGAGGTATACTGGTAGGTCAGTTAGCTACCGTTGTCGTATCAAGATTCCTCCCGCGGTTAAGAGCACTGAATCTCAACATCAAACGAAATTTAACTGGATTATGATTATGATGGTCCGGGTATGCGCCATAGCTAACAACACCTGCAGGTAGCGGCTACCTGGAGGCGTGAGTTGATGAAGTAGGTGTTACCTGGTGTGGCAGTATCACCTGGTCTTGCTCCCCCTCCCACCAGTGCCACTGTTCACTTAAGGGGAGCACCTCAGTCACTCAAGGGGAAGTCTCTCACTCGGCCTTGCAACCCCGTGGCAAGTGATATAAGTCGGCCGCTCCCATAAAAGAATAAACAATTTACTGGAAATAAAAATACATTGGTTTAAAGCCTACAATATCTTAACTGTCATATGTGGTAACACTCCCGCGGTGAAATCCAATAATATGGCAACCTCTCTCAATATTAATATTAGAAGAATCCAATAGGCTTTTGATTTACTAAAAGTTTTCCAGCAAAGAATATTATCAATTCACTTGTATAATAATTGTGTTAATTTTTTCATTAATCACACACGATTTATCTAGATCCATGTGCAATACAAATTTATACAATTTCTGATACTGTCTCAAATGTCGGCTCTCTCTCTCTTGCCACAATAAATCACTCCACGAATGTGAAACAAATAATTTATACTTCCTATCAAACAAGTGAAATTTAATCTACATTACTATTGAAGAAGATAGGCTGCGGTCCAAGCAGCCTGTTGCAGTTAGTAGATGCTCCCTCTGGTGACCTCTCGTGTGTTTCTCTTCTTTTCTAGTAAAAGTTCCTCCTCTTCTCTAGTAAAACCAACGGAGATCTTTCCTCGCAGCTGGTTGACAACCTTCCGACGAGGGATCTCCTCAGAAGATCTCACTATGATTAGGCGAAAGTCTCCCAGACCTTCATCCGTCTTCTACGTTGAGTATTGGTCTCCTTCTCCTCTGTAAAAGTGCTGTATCACAGCAGCTGCTTCTTCCAGGGCTGCTATGCTGTCTCTATGTCTCATAGAGACATAGTGAGGTGGCAGGACTTGCCACCTCACGCTCCTAGCCTGGGACGGCCCACGGATCATCTCTCGATCCCCGAGCACTGCTTCTTGAGATTCAGGAGTACCCACGCCACGGAGCTTCTTGCGACCTCATGTCACATTCCTCCTCTCAAATCTTCCTCTAGAAGTTGACCAGTAGCTCCTCTACGTTGCCTCTCGAGTACTGCTTAGAGTAATGTCCTTTCTGGTGGCTTAAACCTCGTCTATGTGGGACCGACGTGCGACGCGACCTCTCACGTTCTTCCCCATTTGGCTAGTGACCGCGGGCGGCGTCCCCGTCGAGCAGCTCTGGCGCTAACATCACGTCACCCCATGGGTTAAAATGGACACCCCCTCCCCCCCGCATCCGACCAATCATATTTCTCAAAACCAGGAGACAACGTCACCGCATCTAGAGTATTTAGCGTCAAAGTGCGACGCTCTATTAGGAGGACGGACAGTACGTCACCGCAAGGGAAGGGAACTATCAGAAGAAAGTGTCAAGCCATTACGACTATATAGCACTGGGAAGGGGTCAGGTTAAGGATTTGGGATGGGACGGGGGGAAAGGAATGGTGCCTAACCACTTGGACTGTCGGGGATTGAACGCCGACCTGCATGAAGTGAGACCGTCGTTCTACTGCAAGTTAAAGCTTACATTAAGAATTTACTTCAGTTTAGGATATTGCTGATTGGAAATAAAACATACTTGCAGGTCTTCAGTAGACTACCATAAATATTATTGAGGAAAGGAATAAATTTAGATCCTGGTCTCCAGCCAATAACACCTAATCTACGGGAAGAACACGAGAGTAATTACCTGTTATTAACCTGCAAACAGAAGCAATAAGTGGACACAATGCCCACATCTGGGTCGGTTATATCCCCGTACGATAGTGTATTGGTCTGCTTGGAGCCATTGTATTGCTCATCCCTGTACCCTCATCATCTTTTGTCGCTTTTATCCAACCATCTTTGTCCTTTCTCAAGCTGTTTGTTATTGAGTTATATCTGTGTGTACGGTCCTCTCTCTCTCTCCCATCCCATCTGTTTCGTCAATTTAAGTACATTTATTGAAACAATATGATGTCAAAAGGATCGAGTAACTTAGGCTATTTCTACCCTCCAACTGTTTCGTCATCCACTCGCCGTCTTCCTCCTATTGTTTCATTCTTTATCACTTTCTCCCACCGTCTCTCTCTCTCTCTCTCTCTCTCTCTCTCTCTCTCTCTCTCTCTCTCTCTCTCGCCCCGGTACTCACCACACACACGCGGGTCACCAGCTCAGGAAGGGTGCCATAGCTTGCGCCTCCCCTCAGTTTCCCCTTCAGTGTCTTGGCCTCGGTCATGGTGCTCGCTGCTCCTTGCTCCCCTCTTCCTCTTCCTCCTGCTGAAGAGAGCAATATCAGTTAATACTTGCTGCTGCTCCTGCTTTTTTTCTCTAATTAATAGTTGTTAAGTAAAAGAGATAGCGAGTGGCTAATTCATGTTATCCTGCAATGTTCTTTTTAAATCAATTTGCCGCAACCGGTTGGCTTGATGTTGGGGTTCATGATTTGCCTTTCCGTTCAAAATCCATCCTCCTAACTTAACCAGAAATATACGAACCCAAGCAACCCACCTAACCCGTCGAACCCATGTATAGAAAACGTGGATATTTGTGAGCTGTTACTTTTCACACGTGTTGCATTTGGTTCGTTGGTTACCACAGCGTACAAAACGCGACCTATTAGTTGAGACGACGGGTTCGTGTCAACAGAGGGGAATCTTACTTTTTTTTTGGGGGGGGAGACCCTATCTCACCCTAGGCCAACACAGGTAAATGGGCCCCACCCTCTGGTCAGTGAGGCTGTTCAAGGGTTAAATACAAACATGTGGACGGTTAATGTAATATGTATAATGATTAACTATCAAAGTTATGTATAGTTATTTTGTATTTGTCCATTTTTACAAATGGACATATTATTTATTCCATAAAACCAAATTCCAAAAGACGTACTGGTGGGCCCCCTCGTGGTGTTGGGCCCTAGGCCATTTAGGCCTAGTGGGCATTACTCAATAGGCCCTTGGCCTACTGAGTAATCCAGCCCTGCACATGACTTATCAACCGCAGGTGGATCATTAACATCACAACAAGAGCTTAGTTGTGTCCCGTTGCCAGGGTTGTGTGAGTATATGACGTGGCGTGTGTGTGTGCGTGTGTGCGTGAGCGAGGTGTTGTGTGTTTGTGGTGGAGGCAGGTATGGTCCCTCCGCCTCCCTGGCCACTGGAGCCTAGTGCTCTTCTTAGCGTTATCATTCCTTTTACTGTTTACTGATCCCACCCAACAATGAATAATATTGTAAATACCGAGGTAAACAAAGTCCACTCATGGATGTCAACCAACTCACAATGACCTACTACATTATATTTGGAAGCAAATCATCAACCAAACACTCCCGCAGATAGGTAATGTAAACATTGATAGTAAATATGAGAGAAAGTTCCTTTGCCAATATATAGACAAGAGACTTAGCTTCAGTGTTCACAGAGCATATAGCCAAAAAAAGTATATACAAATTCTGACATACTTTGAAAACTTAGATATTATGTTCTCCGCGCGACTCTTCTTACACTATACTATTCACCATAAGTTATCCCTATCTAACGTACGCTATCTGTGCATAGGGTTTAGTCACTGCAAACTTCCTCAAGCCCATCATCACCCAGCAAAATTCACATTTCTAAACTATAACAAACTCTGCCTTCAGACAACACATAGTCTGTTTAAATCCCTGAACATGCTAAACACACACAGTCTGTTGTGCTACTCACACTTACACAACCTTGTTACTAAACTCCAATAATGTTTTGAAACTTCCTTCATAAATAGAACCTATGACCACACCAGAAATAAATAACTCTTTGATGTCCCCAGAGTTACACTAATCTATGCAAACACGTCATGTTAATAAAAGGCCCAATATATGGAGTCACTCCCTAATGAATAAAAAAAATTGTCCAACCTATATTAAAAAATAGACCTATGAAGTACCTAATTTTCATCTTCACAGTATCCCATATCCCACCTTGTGCTATTAACTCAAACATTCAACCAGTATATTACAATGTAGAAATACAACCTCATCAGGGTGGGACACCATACACAATGGAGTGTATTAAAGACACTGTTGTTTCCTTAATAACCCTTGTTGTGCCTTAATAACCCATGTTGTACCTTAATAACCCTTGTGAGGTTGATAATCGTTAAGCCCAACACCAAACCAAGCCTAATCAGTAAGCTGTATTATAGATCTTTATGGTGAGGAAATCAAGTGCATTCACATATTTTGAATCGCTGCACCACAAGTCCGAGTGCTGGAGCTTAACCCTCTACCCCCCTTCCCGACGCAAATGGATTAGAACCACTAAGAACATTCACACGTGTACTTCCTGGAAAGTAGCAAGCCTGTGTTCCTGGAAAGAGCAAGCCTGTGTTCTTGGAAAGAGCAAACCTGTGTTCCTGGAAAGTAGCAAGCCTGTGTTCCTGGAAAGAGCAAGCCTGTATTCCTGGAAAGTAGCAAGCCTGTGTTCCTGGAACGTAGCAAGGCTAGGTTCCTGGAGACGACTAAGCCAGTTTGTGAGGAGCAAAAACACTTGCTCCGTCCGGCCTTAAGACACTAGCAATCTGACCTTTCAGGAGGCGTTTACCGCCATGTATAAGTTTTTGTGTTCATAGTCTTCTCTAGCAACGTTTGTGAGTGGTTGTGGAGTACTTGAATGTGACTGGACAATATTCTTAACTAAGTTTGACCTGGATGTGGTCAAACTGTGTGTGTGTGTGTGTGTGTGTGTGTGTTCACCTAGTTGTGTTCACCTAGTTGTGTTTGCGGAGGTTGAGCTTTGCTCTTTCGGCCCGCCTCTCAACTGTCATTCAACTGTTTACTAACTACTTTTTTTTTCCACACCACACACACACACCCCAGGAAGCAGCCCGTGACAGATGACTAACTCTCAGGTACCTATTTACTGCTAGGTAACAGGGGCATTCAGGGTGAAAGAAACTTTGGCCATTTGTTTCTGCCTGGTGCGGGAATCGAACCCGCGCCACAGAATTACGAGTTCTGCGCGCTATCCACCAGGCTACCAGGCCCCCTCCACCAGGCTACCAGGCCCCCTGGTAGCCTGGTAGTGTGCGTGTGTGTGTGTGTGTGTGTGTGTGTGTGTGTGTGTGTGTGTGTGTGTGTGTGTGTGTGTGTGTGTGTGTGTGTGTGTGTGTATGTGTGTGTGTGTACTCACCTATCTGTACTTGCAGGGGTTGAGCTTTGGCTCTTTGGTCCCGCATCTCAACTGTCAACCAACTGGTGTACAGATTCCTGAGCCTACTGGACTCTATCATATCTACATTTAAAACTGTGTATGGAGTCAGCTTCCACCACATCATTGCCTAATTCATTCCATCCGTTAACTACTCTGACACTGAAAAAGTTCTTTCTAACGTCCCTGTGGCTCGTGTGGGTACTCAGTTTCAACCTGTGTCCCCTTGTTCGCGTCCCACCAGTGTTGAATAGTTTATCCTTGTTTACCCGGTCGATTCGCCTGAGGATTTTGTAGGTTGTGATCATGTCTCCCCTTACTCTTCTGTCTTCCAGTGTCGCAAGGTGCATTTCCCGCAGCCTTTCCTCGTAACTCATGCCTCTTAGTTCTGGGACTAGTCTAGTGGCATACCTTTGGACTTTTTCCAGCTTCGTCTTGTGCTTGACAAGGTACGGGCTCCATGCTGGGGCCGCATACTCCAGGATTGGTCTTACATATGTGGTGTACAAAATTCTGAATGATTCCTTACACAGGTTCCTGAAGGCTGTTCTGATGTTAGCCAGCCTCGCATATGCCGCAGACGTTATTCTTTTTATGTGGGCTTCAGGAGACAGGTTTGGTGTGATATCAACTCCTAGATCTTTCTCTCTATCCGTTTCATTAAGTACTTCATCTCCTATTCTGTATCCTGTGTCTGGCCTCCTGTTTCCACTGCCTAGTTTCATTACTTTGCATTTACTCGGGTTGAACTTCAAGTGAGTGTGTGTGTGTGTGTGTGTGTGTGTGTGTGTGTGTGTGTGTGTGTGTGTGTGTGTGTGTGTGTGTGTGTGTGTGTGTGTGTGTGTGTGTAAGCTCTCTTGAATCCTGTCGGTGTACCGAGGTATTTTTTGTATAATTCAGCGTAGGTGCCGACTCCGGGTCCTGTTGACGTTCCCAGACTGGTTCTGATAAGCTAAGCACCGGCAACCACGCCTCTTACTACCCACCCAGTCACTGCGCCAAGTCTGTACAGTACTTGACTCCAATTTGTACCGTACCTGACTCCAATCTGTAACTTACTTAAATCCAAATTGTCCACTTTATCAGTTCCCCTCAGTATCCTTGTACGTTGTGATTATGTCCTCTCTACTTCTTACCTTCTCCAGGGTTGCGAAATCTAGTACCATTAACCTATCCTCAGAGCTTTAATCCTTCCTAGCTCTGGCAATAAACGTGTTGCAATCCTTGGTACTTTTTCATTTTAGGTTTTATGCTTCATATGGTGTGGATTTCAGGCAGGTGATGCATATTCCAATGTTGGTCTAACAAGGCTATGTAAAGTGTCTTAAAACAATCTTTATTTAGGGTTCTAAACGACGTTCCAGTTTTTTATCAGCATCCCATTTGAGTTCTTCAAATGGGGGAAGCCTAGCCAACCATTTTCAAATATAGCTTTGGGTAGGGTCGTAGATTTTGGCGCCGGAGAAAAGATGCAACGTTGAAGATGCTCGGATGCAAGAACGGGACATGAACCTGCCAATCAACTTATGACCCGAGGTCACGTGCCTATATCGTGATGGATTTGCAGTTGCACAACGCGTCCTGCCGTTGTGAGGAGTCAAGGACAGTGTGATAGCACAATGAGTGACCTATTTAATCTACCGGATGAAGATTTTGTCTACAAGTCCGAGAGTTTCAGGACCACGGTGCAACTCTGAACCACTTGGCGGTCGAGAACCTTTATACTGCAAGAACCAACTGCACGAGATCTCGGGTGGAGGCTCTTGTGTATGATCACTCCACAGCCTTCTCCGTGACCTCTGCCACACTAAATAACAGTCCTGGTCAACGGAGAATAGGGTCTCTCGAGGTAAGAGAGAGTGCAGTGAACAGGCACAGTCAGTCAGTAAGAATTATAGTTGCACCAGTGACATTTTGACGAGTGACACCCTGCAGGTCAGGGCCACATCACTAGTAGGGAGAAATTGAGGTGAATGCTTGAGTTTCTCGAGGCATCACACTGTTACATATAATTATCATAAGGTCTTTCTTTTATTCTTCCAGCAACCGGAGTTTAATTTGTTAGTAGCCTCGTGTCCCAGAGGACCCAGGTGTCCTTGGCTCCAGGTGTCCCCCCAAATTACTAGTTGCCATAGGGAGACACCGTGTGGAAGAGGCTACAGACTGAACACAATTATTGGTTTACATGCGAGGCAGGGGGAAACTCTGGCAGTGTTGACACCGGACGATGTGCCTAGCTCCACGGTGCCACTGCCGGTGTAGTGCCAAGGCAGAGTAATGCACTAAGTTCATGAGTGGTTTTTTTTTTTGGGGGGGGAGAGTACCTAATCTTTCTATTGTCATCGGTGGCTATTCTGAGAGCCCCGTTTGTGGTATATGATGTGCATTTGGCACATCACTCCTCTTCTCTAAGAAGAGAAGTCTTCTTCTTCTTTCTCTAAGAAGAAAGACTTGTCTTTCCTTAACTAAAAAATCAGCCTAGAATACACATCTCAAAACTTTGGTTACATAGAGTACAGAGGTCGCAATAATAACACAGCAATTTGAATCTGGAACAGTGTCAAGACTTACCTCACACACAAGAAGCAGCTCTGTTAAGTTAATGTTCTCTTACGCTGCAGGGCATGTTAGGATGTTGTAGAGGGCGTGACACAGCTGGCCGCAAGCAACGGAACACAGGGCGTGACACAGATCAGGACACGCAAGCAGCGGAGAACAGGGCGTGACAGGTTGGAGGACGCCGTGGACTCTGAGATATGCAGTGTTCAGCGTATATTGGTACACATCGGAACTCACAAATCAACACGTCACAAAGGAAATAGTGCGGGACCAACGCACTCAGTGGTTCAGAGTTCAGCACTACCTACTGTAACACCAACAGCTGCACCTCCAGCAATATCTACAGGTCTGAGCTGCCTCACTACGGCTGGACACACCTCGTGACAAGCGCTAAGCGCTTCTTCCCCTAAGAGTGTCACGTCTCCGGGCTCTCCGATCATGCGCACTGATGTTTCGAATGTTGCTGAACACTAGAGCATAAACGGCTTAAAGCTCTTCCTTTGTTGTTAGTAGTTTGTCTTGCGAGCCTCGTCTGCAACTGCTTTATGCAACGTTTTAAGAAATTTTTGTGTTTTTCATATATTTGTATATAAAGTTGTGAATTCAGTTGGACTTATTTTCTTCATCCAGTGTCCTCTTGTAGACTTTTCGTCAATTCCCGCCAATATTAAGCAAACTCCTTGTCCGCCCTACAGGGGTTTTCCTAGAATGTTGTAAGTCGTGATCAAGTCTCCTCTAGTTCTTCTATTTACCAATTGTGCACTGATCAGTTTTTAATTTATACTCACATCTAGCTCGTCTTACTTCTGGTATTAGTGAGGCAAGGTTCTGGTATATATGCGAGGCAAGATTATATATGTGAGGCAAGGTTATATATGCGAGCCAAGATTATATATGTGAGGCAAGGTTATATGTGAGGCAAGCTTTAGGCTTTGTACTACTGTGGCTTCACAAGATCAGGGCTTCATGGTTTAATAATAATAATAATAATAACTAATAATAATTAAATATATAAATAAATAATTATTATTATACAAATTATACTACATGCTCTCGTTCACATGGTGTACTGATCAGATAGCCTAACGTGTCAGAGGACCCACCAACAGAAATTTAAATTTCGTTTTTATGTCAAATTTCGGTTTATGTTAATTTCGTGACTTGCTATCATTTTCTAGTACGACAGTGTTTAGCCTTAGGTAGCGTATACGTCAAAATACCAGGTGCTCTTAGGCACCTGTTACGATAAGGTACTTTAGTACGACAGTTTCTTGACGTTAAGAACGCTGGCGAGAACGGGTTGGTCACAAACCGAGCGCCCAATACCGACTGACTACATTAATTCCATACATCATGAGTAATTCTCAAGACCTAAGGAGGGTAAAGAGAGAGAAAATAACACTAACAAAGTGATAAACGGAGTAGCAACTCTGCAGACAATTATCATATACATTATTTACAGAAAACGGAGTTATATTATCATAGACTGATCAATTTACAAAAGGGAAACTGCAGGAAGCAAAACCAGTCCTTAAAGGATTATGATGTTGCACTGCCAAAGGCTTATAAATAAGCTGTGCCATAACTTAATCTCGAATTCTTGCAAATAATTTTAATGCAAATTATTAACCAGTATATCGTGAATAATATCAATTTCTGTCACTAGGACCATTGGTGCCTCTAACCGCCGACCACAAGAGCAACACATAAGACTAGCACAAGGATTATCCATCACCTTTATTCTCAAGCGACACCGCAGAGAAGGCCTGAAGTTCTAGTTGGATACCAGTTCGGTGTCTCTGGAATCCGCCCTTATTGTGGATGATCGTGGCTCAGTTGGCAGGACTGCATGGTCCACAGTTCGAGGCTCTGATGGTCCTCAAGTGAATGAAACCCTTAATTTAGTTATACCTCAAATATTCCAGTGAGGAGGTCTGAGTGCTCTGGAAATAAATAAATGGAACATTTGGTTGTTGTGGAGACTCCTGTGTACGGCGTCGCAGGCAGGGAGTGGGTGACCCGGCTAGGAAGGGTCCACTTCACAGTTGATGAGGAAGGGGATGTGAAGCGTCTCGTTCAGTGTGTACAAAGGCTTTAATGGAAAACTGCTCATGTCCTGTTTATTGAACTGTGCAGCAGCTGTTATTTTTGTTTATGTGGTAAATGAAGCATTTACATGTTGCTAATGAAATACTGATAAGGTTCGTTTATTATCCGGGGACAGGAAGTCTGCTGGGAGTTATCGGGGCCTCACTAGGCACACAGCTTAACTATCCTCAGTTACTCAAGTTTCCAGTCGTGACTCAACTCTCTGCTTAGTCATGACTGTCTGTCTCACACTCTGGCTTATACAGGAGAAGCAGACACGAATCCTGCGCTCTCTCTCTCTCTCTCCCTCTCTCTCTCTGATCCGCAGGTCAGGATGTACACCATCAGGTCAGCACGTACACCAGCAGGTCAGCAGGTACACTATCAGGTCAAAAGGCACCATCAGGTCAGCAGGTACACTATCAGATCAGCAGCCACCAGCAGGTCAGCAGGTACACCAGCAGGTCAGGAGGTACACATAATGATGTGTACCAAGGGGGTACCATAACCAGGGATGGGACTGGTCGGTACACACACACTAGCAACATGAAATAATGAAGATAGTTCAACACAATACGTTTATGTTCAGAATGGTTCGGATCATTATATTCAACACTTTGCAGTGCATTGCTGCCTTACGCTATATTATATAATAACTTACAATACAGTAGGCACAGAAAAAATACAATTCAACTCCAAACATCGTGAATGCAACATCAATGGATTAAGGTAATCTGAGGGACTAAGATAATCTGAGTCACACCCTCCGCTCTCGTTGTTGTGTAAGATTGTTATTTATCAAAATTATTATCAATGCTCTCTTGCTCTTAATTGTATATTATACCAAATTAGAATAGTGTTGAAATTAAATACAGTGTTATACTGGTATCATGAATTTAAACCAGTACGATAAACTAAGTGACGGGAAATGTGCTTAAGTCTTCCCTATGCTGTACAAAGAGGAGGTATGCAGTACGATTTCCCTATACTCTGTGGAAATACTAGGACTGTAAGGAAGAGTGTGTGTGTTCGTGCCCGAGAGAGTGTGTTGGTACAGTGACTAGCGGAAGGTGGAGTGAAAGGCCGGGTGGAACTGGGTTGTCCATGGCCACGCTTCACTACGCACCATATACAGGCAGGGGGACTCCTTGCGTCCTTCTTGGCCCCAAACCGGCTGTCGCAGCACACTGACGCCACGCATACCACACTGACGCCACACAAATACCACACTGACGCCACGCATACCACACTGACGCCACACAAATACCACACTGACGCCACGCAAACACACACACGAGTTAACAGTAAAGAAACACTAATACGAGACACGGGTGCGAAGATAACTGATGTAAGCCATATTAAGAGCAAAATTTACATTTGTTAATATAACTCCAGACTGCTGACTCTGTGTTCTAATTTTGTTAGGTCCAAATATTGTACCACCTTCTTTTTAAGCTATATTTATAACATAATAATTTATATTATAGATAGCGTTTAATGAATCTGTTACATAAAATTAATTCGTATATCAGAGACTTTAGTATATTATTTTTGTAGAACAATTGTTTGAATACATGCATTAAAACATAATGTTCTTCAGTTATGGACGTATCTAACAAAAACGCATTCTTAAGGGAGAGTATATCTCACAGACCTGCGTTCATTAAGGACAGTGGAGAGTATATCTGATGGACATACTTTTTGGAGAGTCAGGGTAATAATGCCTTATATATGTAAAGACCCGAATGAAGTAATTAATGCAGGTATTGGTGAACCTTGAGAAGGGGGCCAACCCCGCCCCAGGCCAGGTGACTGACTGGTCACTAACCTGCGCACCTGTCCTGCCAACTTACACTCTAACCTGCCCCACCAACCTGCCCCACCAACCTGTCCCATCAACCTGTTCCACCAACCTGCCCCATCAACCTGCCCCATCAACCTGCCCCATCAGCATGCCTCATACTCCCCACACCCTAACCAACCCTATTAGCCTGTTTCAACAGCCTACCCTGCCAAACCAACTTTCCCAAACCATAAAATCTAGCCTACCAACGTGCCCAGCCCTTCCATTATCACCCGAATACCAGAAGCCACATTCTAATGAGATATATTCACACCACATTTTTTCATGCTATAATGGACCAAAATCTGTCTCAATTGGTAACAAAAGTACTGAAGATGCATTTTTTTATATCTCCAGGGACAAGACGAGATAATTAAGAAACCTCCAGTGGAGTCAATACCTGATTGTTATACACTGTAGGCGGTTGTAAACAATGAGTCTTGCTTGAGGCTGTTCTCGATGCTGACTGCAAGGAAGGAAAATCCATTAAGCTAGAGATTATTAATGTGGATATCCATCTTTCGTGTGAGATATAGGGACTAAATAATGGGGGGGGGGGTATGGGACTCGATTTAAAAAAAAATAATGTTAGATCAAATTTAACTCTTATCGATATGGTCTGAGGTGGTTTTGTGTTTTGCAGCACAAAAACAACAGCACGTCTCACTAGCTGTGTGTAGCTTGTTTTTTTGTGATAGTAATAATTACTATCACTAGTAATAATTATAGTAATATTAATAACGCAACAGCCGTTGTGTTCTTAACTATCCCTATCTAAAGTCTATTGACATCTTTTTTGAAGTACCTCAACCCGTCCTCTCGAGCGTTCTCAACGTCACTAAAATATTGTACTAACTTTCTGAAGCTAACTTAACAGAGGAACCCCGTCCAACCCAATGGGACGTGTGATGACGATGATCTAGACAGTCTGGCGGAAGGGGTTTGGAGACATATTGGGAAACGAGGATGCTCAACCGTTTTCACTACATTTTGAGAGGAGTAAGAGACAAAACTCATTTTTAAATGCTATATTCTGAAAACGTGTGATTGAAATATTTAATAATGTAGAGCTGAACAAAGCGGCACGACTATGGACAGGTGCAGAATCAGTTGTAAAACAAAATAATTATTTGAAATATGTATTTACAAATGCGATTTTTTGTTAATTCTAGCAATATTATTAAGCAATTAAGTGAGGGTTTTTATAACCACAATGGCGTGATATATCAATGAAAATATTTGGCTCCATTCTGAGGCAATGGAGTGACTCGAACCTGAACCTGCGTTCTGGTGATTCCCAGATAAAGAAGGTGTCTGGGGCTCACCAAAACGCACGTTCGAGTCACTCCATTGCCTATATAATTTAGCGTCATACAGGAGAGAGTACGGGCTCACCATAGCCCGTGCTACATGGACACTTCGTCCTGAGTAGCTAAATCTAAAACAACAACAACATCAGGAGAGAGCATATATACTGAATAGAGTAGCGGTCAAGGACTGGTGGGCTTTACAGCTTCCCACAACTGGATGGATTCCAGCTCCAGTCCCCGATAAGAGAACATCAGATATATCACAGTAAAATTCCAGCCATTAGGACAGTTCCGCTCTTCTGCGTTCACTTGTTAGACACAGATTATAGTAATAGTAATACTAATAATAATACTGCCATGTTCCCACCGACAGTGTGAACATAGTTTGCATTTACAAGAAGCAGTGGCAGTGGCACAACAAATATATCGGCACTTGCTCTCTCGTCATGGAGTGTTCCAGTTTCTTTTGTTAATGTTCTTACATTTTTACTTACTGCCGTTAGACAATGTAATTTTCATGCAAATTAAGAGCATTAGGATCGTAGGCGGCCCACCACTCCTCCTGGAGGCGGTCCTCCAACCTCTGCAGCGCCCACGCCTGAGTCAGATGACGGCGGGATGCTGACGTAGATGACAAGAGACCCGACGCCCGCACTTCCAAGTTGCTGAGATCGTGTTTGTTCTCGTGCGCCTGTAAGGAAAGGCCCTGAAGACTAAAACGAAGATTTTGCAAGCGGTCGTTGATCTTGCTGAAGGACTTGGCTAACTTAATAACTTCGGCGACGGCTCCCACTGAGCTGCTCCGAAGTGACAGCGCCTCCAGCCTGTCACAAGTCGTCAAGAGATTCGCCAATTGCCGTTCCTGCTTGGTATTTTCGCTAATTTTATCAACACCTGCTTCTTCCGACACTGTATCCTCTGTAGAACTTACAGATTCATTTTCCACTTCCCTGTTTATTGACTGAGCAGAGACTTCGTCTCGAATCGTGCCGGGATCCCAAGCCAATGGACTTAAACGTAAGCCAAGACTACCATCTCCACTGAACTTTTGAAACCAGATGGGACATTTGTTTCTTGTTTCTTCGTCACTGATTGCCGCCACCGCCTCAAATTCCGCTTTGTGAGTTAAACATCTGTCTGGTTGTGTCACACGATTGTTGAAAATCTCCTCCAGTTCCTGAAGCAGGGACTTCTCTGGCTGCGCCTCTGGTTGACACTCAGAGACGTCGTCGCTGACGTAGACACCACTGTCTCGCGAGGTGCAGCTTGTCATACTGTAACAGGCCTCGCTCTGAGGAGTGCTACACCTTGCCATACATTCATTTCTTGCAACAGGACTTTCTTCGGAAATCATTTCTCCTTCCGTCTCACTCTCACGTGACGATGACTTCGTCTCCTCTTTCTCAGTAATTAATTCTTCCTCAAAACCACTGTCGTTGAAGTTAGCCTCATTAGTAGTTATACGTTTCACAGAATTATTCTGATTTCGACGATTAGATGACCTTTTAACTTTCGAATTACAAGTTTCTTTATAATCGTGCCTCATATAGCTAAAATTTGAAGTACTTTGATATTTAATCTCCGTTTTCAGAGTCTCCTCAGCAAAGTTACTCTGGCCGTGGTCGGCGTCACTGAGCAAACTCTGCTTGTAAATTATCCCTTGAAGAGCTTCGATCTCCTCGCTGTACTCTGCCAGCCACTTCGAGTCGACAACTACCGGTTCCTTGGCCTGGCTTTGACTCAGCTCGGGGAACACCCACCCGAACTCCGTCTTGTGGCTGAAGTTCTTGATGACAAGACTCTCTGGGAACCCCGGGACGTCTGCAACGAAGCTCAGCTGGTCATCCTCCCTATGGGAGACAATAGGCTGCTGAGGACTGAAAAGATAATGTGTGAGTCACGTGCTAAAACAATTATAATTTGAAAAGCAGAATGATGAGGCAAGTTAGTAAGATTCACTAGTGAAAGATAGTGAGGCTAGGTTGTAAGATTCACTGGTGAATGATAATGAACCAAGTTAGTAATATTCACTGGTGAATGATGATGAGGTAAGTTAGCAATATTCACTGGTGAATGATAATGAGGCAATTAGTAAGATTCACTGGTGAATGATAAGCTAGCAAAACTAACTTACATTAAATACATAACTTACATTAACTTACATAACTATCTATTAAATAGAAAACGTGCACCTATAACACAAATGCCGATAACATCATCTATAACAACCCAAACCTTCCCCTACAACATTTAATACCATAATAAAGTTAATGAATCGGTATAGCAAACACATTTTGACCTTTAGACCTCATCCAAACTTTTATAGTTTTGAAATGGAGCAATTTAGCCAACTCGATATTTTTACTTGACTATGTTGACAAATTTATCTTTTCATTCCATTAAATGTTAAATCTATCCTTTAGCTCAATAAATCGTTATCACTATACTTTCACATTAAAAGGCTGCCAGCTCTGTCTTTTAGCTCCATAAGTTGCCATCTGTTTTTCAATCCTACTAATTTTCCATAAGCTGAAAAAAATCCCTTTTTTTTAAATGTGCCTTTGTGCAGCATGATGATAGGAGAGTGGAATTGATATTTTCTAAGAAACCACATTAATAATATAGAGCTGTCTGGATGTACAGGCAATATCTTTAGGCTGGCAACACGTACGTGATATTTAAGATGGGGTTTACGGCCTACAAACCTTTGGAGGGCTATTAAGATTACCACACTACCTTACAGCCTAACAAGTAAATTTAATCCTGAACGTAGTCCGAAACTGTCGAGGGATTAGTCCATGTTATGACCGACAGCTAAAAAACGGAGTCCAGGTTTGAAACTCGATTCTTATCTACATAGATAAGAACACACACACAAATACATTAGATAAAAAAGGTGGGATTCCACCAGCATAGTTCCCTTCCTGTCACACACACTTTCTCAAGTTATGTGTATCGTTGGTGTATTGAGTAAAGCGCACATAAAATATAATTACAATATATATATTATAGAGTTTCTACAGTTATAGAGCAACATATGTGTATTTCATGAAACGCTTCACTAGTCCTCTAACACAAGAACACATACACGCCCTTAGGCCCCCAGACTCCATACACAGTTTCAAGTGAAGATGTGATGCTGGGTACATATGGTGAGGGTGTGAGGAAGCTGTACACACATAGTGAGTGAGTGAAAGGAATCTGGGTGCAAGTAAGTCAGAGGAAGTTAGATACAAAATATGAGAGGAAACGAGCTTTGACCTTTAAGGAGTGCACTAGAAACAATAAGTATTTAGACCAGAGAGAACTGTAAAGCTGCCGCTTAGTTGGGTGGGTGTGGAGCAAGACTAGTAACTGTGACTCACCATATATGTAAAGTGCCTTGTATAGTGACTGTTGTGAGCCTCTTGTTGAATCACTTGTGATATAAACAGATTATCGATAAGTATATGTATTTATAGAAAATAAAATTGCATACCACCTGTTTAAACTCTTCTACAAATATTGAATTATATACTTAATGTGTTTATACTGTTGCATACACTCCAGTCTCCAAATATCACGTAAAAAATATTCAATCTTTGTCTAAATCTCTTCTACAATTCAGGAATGTTATATTTCAGCTAGTTTTAAGTGTTAACCCATTATCTTGAATATTGTCTACTTTTTTCACATTATGCTAGAAATGCTCTGCATCTTACTATTGTCTTTATGTATTGTACTTCCCAATGTGTGCTCCACTGTTCATGTATCATTTGTATGTATGCTTCTATACATAAAATATTATTATTATTCCCTGGAGCACGATCCACGAACGTGTTAACAACCAGGTCCCTAACTACTGCTGGGTGGATAGGGGCGAAGAGTTGAGGATCGGAAACTATTATAAGGTTATGGTGTTTACAGTCACGTCCCTGAACCCATTGTCTGCCTCTGTAGCCTCTGTAGCCTCTGTAGCCTACTCTACTACATCCAACAGCATGGGTATGAGGTACATAATCAATTTTAAAACAAGAAAATCAAACCATGTTACACTCATACATGTGTATGTAGTATACAGATGTCTTTCTTCTCGACACACAATTATGGATCCCGGGTTCGATTCCCGGGCAGGAGATGGGGTGGGTGCGTTTCTTTTCACTTTATGCATCTGTTCACCTAGCAGCAAATAGGTACCCAGGAGATAGGATAACTGTTTTAGTGTAGCATCCTGAAGATGCTTCCTGTCACTGGCAAAACAAGTCAAATTATAAACAAAAGTTGTACAAATACGTTAAAGCTACCCATAAGCAAAGCAAGTTTTCTATGAAACACTACTATAGGAAATGAAATGTTTTGCATAGATGACTCAAGTAAGCATGACTTATTCTTATCTTTAACTTCCCCCCGCTCCCCCCGGCGTCTCCAACAACCCTAATCTCGTCCATTTTTTATACCCGCATATCTTGCCCTTATCAAGATAACTCTTCTTGTCGCTATCGCTTTCCTTACGTCTAACAGATTCCATAATATTTCTTGTCAACAATCACAATCATAAACGCTATCCATATTGAATATTTTGTAATATATATATATTTTTTTATTTTTAAATAAATGAATTAGGTATCAACAATAACTTGAAGGAACAGCTAACAAGATGCCCAGAGCCAAGGATCTCTCCACATGTTGAAGGTCTCTTTGTAGCTTAGTCGTACATACTTTCTTTTAAATATAATTCAATATATGAATATACGAAAATTAGTTGTTTATTTAATTGACTTTAAGGTGAAACTAATTCATAATTGAATATATCTGACTGGATTACACTGTTACTCGTATATATGTTTCACTCTAAATTTGTAAGATGCAGATTAATACCATATAGTCAGACCTGTAAATTAATTTTAACTATATATATATATATATATATATATATATATATATATATATATATATATATATATATATATATATATATATATATATATATTAGTGTGTGTGTGTGTGTATTCTTACCTCATATTTATACCAATATTCACTGGTTTCGTTATGGCTCCTTCTGCTTTGTACATTCAAAGTTTATTATTATAATTTGTTTTATTTCCAAGACATTTCACCAGGATCATAAATTTCTCTTTCTCACTTGCGTCTGCGTGCCCCGTAGTGCCCAGTACACCACATGTTGGCTTTCACACTAAACATCTTGTGTCGTGTCCCTTTGAGTATGTCCATTCCTTGGGAAATAGGATTGGGTTTTCTAGGCTGTAGTGTCCTCCCTGAAGCAGGCCGGGGGGGGGGGGGGCACGTGCCCAGGACCTGTGTGGGCACGTGAGGAGAGCGGTGGGCAGCACGCTGGCTCGACGCCTTCTACTACTACACTGACTACACTGCTTGTCTAGCCAGCCGTGGCTGGGCACGTCCTATAATACCACTTACCATTATGCTTCGCTCTAATCTCATAAAAAACAACTTATCAGGCTGAGGAGCCATATACGTATCTTATCATCTAAAAGCATATTTTTTGGGTCATTTGGAATATTTAGTGTCTTAGTCTATTGATAAGTCTAGACTGGTATTTTACATAGCATTTCACAGTTGCATATTTCACTGCTAAAATCAATGAAATGTTTGTTTCTCTAACTTTCGCTCGGTTTGAGATGGGCACCAGTTTAGGTGACCTTACTGTGCGCTGTGCTATGACCATACAGTCTTATCAAGGTCACCTTAGCGTCTCACTGCTGGAGAGTAAATTAACATGACGAAGCTAATTGTCGTGTTATTGTCTTGTTGGGGGACACTTAGCTAAACAGTTATGGAAATTTTATCATCCTGGCAATGCTCAGTTCTCGGGCTTATTATGTATGTGCTTCTTTAATATACATACATATTACCGTTGATTACAGAGCGCATATTGAGGATGTGATAAATGACAAATTAAACTAGTCTTATTGGGCCCAAAGTTATGCAATGTAAGCTGTCGTGACTGATGCTGACGTCTGCCAAGAAGCAAGCTGATAAACACTTGGGTCTTATGCTCATACTAATATTTAAAGCTTTAAAACCATTTTATAAGAATACATTGATGAAATAAATATGCTTATTCATATTTATATCATAGAGATATATGCTTATGCCGTGCGTACGGATGAATATATTACAATGATGCAGATAACTTGTTATCTTTTGTAAATATATCTAAATGAAATTTCAATCATTGACAACATACGTGTGCTTTGGTTTGGTACTCAATATCCTGAAATGTAATTGATTCATAAATTCACTGACCTGAGCAATAGATATATTACACCGAAAATATATAAACGCGTAGAGAGCTGTGAGCGAAGTATTACGCACTATGCACTGTGATTAGAGGCAAGGTTGCCGGGTCTGACTAATCATAGTGCCACGGATGGTGCCACTCTGTCCTGTAAACACTGTTCTCGGGGCTTGTGAATAGTGAGTCCTTTGTATGGGGCGTCCTTCCCATGCACTTACATTAAAATTATAAATTTTACATTATAACCATTAATTTTGAATAATGTTGTGTTCAGTTCTTAGTAACACACACACACACACACACACACACACACACACACACACACACACACACACACACACACACACACACACACACACACACACACACACACACACACACACACACACACACACACACACGCACACACACACGCACACACACACGCACACACACACGCTCACACACACACACACACACACACACACACACACACACACACACACACACACACACACACACACACACACACACACACACACACAGATATCCTAACAGATATAGCATGGGAAACAGAGCTCAGGGGAAAGACGGCCCAAGATATGATGGATTACATCACGCAGAAGTGCAAGGACGCAGCAAACAAGTTTGTCCCAGTCCAAAAGGAAAACAGAGAAATGAAGATGAGAAACCCATGGTTTAATCAAAGATGTAGGCTAGCTAAGCAGCAAAGTAAAAGGGCATGGAGAAACTATAGGAATAACAGGACACTGGAGAGCAGAGAAAGATACCAGAATGCCAGGAATGAATATGTCAGGATGAGAAGAGAGGCAGAAAGACAATACGAAAATGACATCGCAAGCAAGGCAAAGACTCAGCCTAAATTGTTGCATAGCCACATTAGGAGA
>NC_091159.1:27484929-27524404 GCF_040958095.1 Procambarus clarkii
TTTCACTTTCCATTTCACGTCCTGTTTCACTTTCCATTTCATGTCCTGTTTCACTTTCCACTTCACGTCCTATTTCACTTACTATTTCACGTCCTGTTTCACTTTCTATTTCACGTCCTGTTTCACCACCATCTTCACCCCGTCTACCCTCCATAGCTAATTTTTCTAATGCCTCAATCCTCTTGTCTAGTTTTTTTTAGATATTCCAATATTTGAGTACCAACCTCAGAGTTCACTATATTGTCCTGAACCTTGTTTCCACAAGGTTTAATTTTTTCAGCTGCATTTCCTACTTTCCCTAGGCTCACCTTAATTGTCTCCGTTCCTTTCTCCCACACATTGTTCATAGGCGCTGTCATTGGCTTCCAGCTGTTTCCTTCATGTTCCTGCTGCACAATCATTCCTTCCTTCGAGGATACACCTATCCTACTTGTAGCACCCGTCCTAGAGTCTCTCAGATGAGGCTTCATGCGACATAGATAGGAACCAGCATTGTGGCTGCCTCGACAATTGCAACAAGATGGGACGATTTTTTCACCGTTTTTAATCTTGACTCTACACTCTCGAGAGTCGTGTTTCTTACCACAGTACCGACACCTGGAGTCAAACTGGCATTTCCAAGCCATATGTCCCCAACGAGAACACTTCATGCATAATATGGGCTCCTCAATGTATTTTATAACTTTTCTGTAGCCTAGTCCTTGCACAAAAATTCTTTCTAGAGCCTCACCCTTTACCAAGGCAACAACCTGGCTTTGTTTTTCACCACGAACACTGTTCCTCTTTACCCAAACAACACTATCATTGTTGAGCAATAGATAATCAGGATCCAAATAAGTTGGATACTTAAACACTATGACCTTGGTGTGTATCATACCTTCTTCCGGAATAACCATCACAATATTCTCAAACCCATCCTTCGTTAGGTGTTCCACAGCCTTTTCTGTCCCAACTGTTATGTAGGGCCGGTGAAGACCCTCCTTGAATAGTGGTTCATATTCAAAAAACTCCTTAGCCAAACGAATCGTCCACTCCAGCTTTTGATGAAAATTCAGTTGACATGCTGTAGGGAACAACAGCCTCTTCCTTCCACCAGCCTGCATCTCCCGCGTCCCGCCGAGCATGTCCTCACTTTTTGGTCTCTTTGTTATTTCCTCCTCACTGTCTTCGTCTCGCTATCTTTGAATATTTCGACGTTCATATCTGTTCGCTACTACTTGATACGGCCTAGTATCATCCTGTCTGCCATCCCCACTGTCACACTCTCCTCTTCCATCACCTAGGCACACCGTCTCAGCCATTTCCTCGATACACAAAGGCACTGTATCACTGCAACAGTCGAGAACAAATTCCCATAACACTATTGCATTACTCAGTCCACTTTAAAAGAGACTGTGTGGAGCGTTGAAATTCTTTCACTATACTTTGCGTCTCCCACATTTTCCTTCATATTAACAACTTTCTTTGTTCATCTCGACTACTAATTACTAAAATATAAAGCAGCTTGCTGCTACTTTCTCCACCAAGATGCTGTCTTCAGAGTGCAAAAACATATGATGCGAAAGCCTATCTAATCAGTAAACAAAAATAACGAGCATTTCTTCATATTTTATTACAAAAATAACATTATCAACAATGGAAATATGAAACTATTATGATATATGTTAGGACCCATGTGGGTGCCTCTGTGATATAGGCACAGTTACATTTTTCACAGAATTTACCCAAAACGCTGTGCTTATTAGTGGCTTTAGGTATTGTATGTACTAGCTCGATCTATAAATCCAACATTATGTTTGTAGTTCATCTTCTGTGTATGTACTTTTACCTGAATAAACATTTTGAATTTTGAGTTTGAATTTTGAATTTAAGGGTCGGAACAAGAACAAACCAAATTATAGATGTAGAGAGTGGCGGTTAGTTTAAAGTACTGATAATCGTATGACGGTCTAAGCTTCTATGTCATTTAGAATAAGAAAGTTGATGAAGTGAGAAGAAAGATAGACGGTTACACTATAAGTTATGTTAATATTTAAGAGAATGGTGGCTGGTTAGTAGTTTAAAGAAACTTTTACTGTACGACAGTTGGGTGAAGCAGGAGCCATGCTGGAGCAGGGTTGCCAGATTGGGCTACAAGTAGCGAATTGGGCTACTTTTAAGAGCCCCACGCTCCCAAATTTTTAATTTCGCTACTTGCGACTTTTTGGGCTAGTTTAAACGCAAGTTGGGCTACTTTGGGCTATTAATATTAAGAAACTTAATGATGATTATTTATGCTTTAATAATATAATCTGTACAAATCACAGCCGAGTCCAACAACCTGATTGACTAGACCACTTACCGCAGGATTCAAGTTCAAGTTCAAGTATGTTTATTGAGATAAGCAATAAATACATCTCAAAGGGATAAAGTAGCTTAGGCTATTTCTACACCCCTGCTTTTGACATCAATCTTGAGAATCAAAACATATCTTGAAGAAAATGTAACTTGTTGCTCGTCATTTGAACCACTCATGTCAATGCTTAAATATGAGTCTGCAATATACAAGAACGAGGTTGTGGATGCAGATCAAGATCTTGGCAATCTTCAACTGTAAAGACGTGGAAGGACTTCACACCCATTAAGCTTCAAACAGTAAATATTGGTAAGTTATCCTATTATCATATTGGTTAAATATATATATGCAGAGATAATTGTTACGAATCTCACTAGGATTCTTCCATTACTCTTCATTCTCATATTACTTTATTGTCTTGTTCTATAATTAATTTTGCATCCAGTTGTATGATATAAGATTTTGTATGTTATATATTATAGCATGCTGTAGTGTGCCTGAGTTGCATTATATTGTATGAGGCTTTTGTGTTAGATTTCTCATGTAGTTTCTCCGTGTGGACGGTTGACCATATTTGGATAAGGCCACTTGGGAACATTGTTGTCAATCGAGTGTTTATAGTTTTACCTTGATTAATTCCCATATTTGGTTGCCGTATTATTGTATGGAATGTTGTTTCAGTGTTTACTACTCTTTCGATTAATAATGTTTTGAATATTAGTACTACATTTTGTTAAATTTCCACAATGTTTATGTGGATGTTTAGTTGATTTTTTGGTAGACGCTTGGCCTGCGGACCAAAGCGTGTACAGAAGCGTGGCAACTATTGTCGAGGGGAGTCGTGTTTTATGTTAAGTCATTGGTCACTGTTATTTTAGCCCATATAAATGTTAATTGTCTAGTTAGATGATTTATGTATAACTATTGATTAATCCATGTGCTTGTGTTAGTGCTAATGTGTCAATAAGGAGGTTATTCTATGATTTTCATGCTGAAGAATATTTCTGGCTATTATTTATACATTTAATTGTTATGTTTGTCCCCCTTAGCATAAATATATTGTTCTCCATTTTATGCAGTGATGTATCTATACCCCTAGACATCTGTTGGCAAGGCCGATTTATTATCATTTCTTTACACTGCAGGGAGAAGAACCTTATTTAGTCTCAAGAGTGGTAACAATAATGTTAAAACAATTAAAATCGTTTAATGTACTCTATATATCATAATAGATTACTTTGAAACCCGCATCAGTCACTAAACAAAAAATTGGGCTACTCTTATTACAAATTCGCTACTTTTAGACCGTCAGCTCGCTACTTTTAGCAAATTGAATCTGGCAACCCTGAGTCAGAATTCGGCTCAAAAATCACGCTCAGGAGTCAAATTTCCAACATTTCAGATATTTTGAAAACTGTAGAGGGGTTTGGGCAAAATATGACCCATCACCGTTTTCAGTAATTGGCATATTTTCGGTGTAAAAATTTGTAATTTGGAAATGAAAATAAGTGCAGGGAGTCAGAATTCGGCTCAAAAATCACGCTCAGGAGGCAAATTTCGGACATTTACGATATTTTGAAAACTGCAGGGGGGTTTGGGCAAAATATGACCCATCGCTGTTTTCAGTAATTAGCATATTTTCGGTATAAAAAGTCGTAATTTGAAAATGAAAATAAGTGCAGAGTCAGAATTCGGCTCAAAAATCACGCTCAGGAGTCAAATTGCGGACATTTCAGATATTTTGAAAACTGCAGGGGGGTTTGGGCAAAATATGACCCATCGCCGTTTTCAGTAATTGGTATATTTTCGGTATAAAAAGTCGTAATTTGAAAATGAAAATAGGTGCAGGGAGTCAGAATGCGACTCAAAAATCACGCTCAGGAGTCAAATTTCGGACATTTCAGATATTTTGAAAACTGCAGGGGGTTTGGGCAAAATACGACCCATCGCTGTTTTCAGTAATTGGCATATTTTCGGTATAAAAAGTCGTAATTTGAAAATGGAAAATAGATGCAGAGAGTCAGAATTCGGCTAAAAAATCACGCTCAGGAGTCAAATTTCGGACATTTCAGATATTTTGAAAACTGCAGGGGGGTTTGGGCAAAATATGACCCATCGCCGTTTTCAGTAATTGGCATATTTTCGGTATAAAAAGTCGTAATTTGAAAATGATAATAGGTGCAGAGAGTCAGAATTCGGCTCAAAAATCACGCTCAGGAGTCAAATTTCGGACATTTCAGATATTTTGAAAACTGCAGGGGGGTTTGGGCAAAATATGACCCATCGCCGTTTTCAGTAATTGGCATATTTTCGGTATAAAAAGTCGTAAGTTGAAAATGAAAATAGGTGCAGAGAGTCAGAATTTGACTCTAAAACCACACTCAGGAGTCAAATTTCCGACATTTCAGATATTTTGAAAACTGCAGGGGGATTTGGGCAAAATATGACCCATCGCCGTTTTCAGTAATTGGCATATTTTCGGTATAAAAAGTCTTAATTTGAAAATGAGAATAGGTGCAGAGAGTCAGAATTCAGCTCAAAAATCACGCTCAGGAGTCAAATTTCGGACATTTACGATATTTTTAAAACTGCGGGAGGGTTTGGGCAAAATATGACCCATCGCCGTTTTCAAGTAATTGACATATTTTCGGTATAAAAAGTCGTAATTTGAAAATGGAAAATAGGTGCAGAGAGTCAGAATTCGGCTCAAAAATCACGCTCAGGAGTAAAATTTCCGACATTTACGATATTTTTAAAACTGCGGGAGGGTTTGGGCAAAATATGACCCATCGCCGTTTTCAGTAATTGGCATATTTTGGGTATAAAAAGTCGTAATTTGAAAAGGAAAATAGATGCACAGAGTCAGAATTCGGCTCAAAAATCACACTCAGGAGTCAAATTTCCGACATTTCAGATATTTTGGAAACTGCAAGGGGGTTTGGCCAAAATATGACCCCTCGCCGTTTTTAGTAATTGGCATATTTTAGGTATAAAAATTCGTAATTTGAAAATTAAAATAGGTGCAGAGAGTCTGAATTCGGCTCAAAAATCACGTTCAGGAGTCAAATTTCCGACATTTCAGATATTTTGAAAACTTCAGGGGGGTTTGGGCAAAATATGACCCATCGCCGTTTCCAGTAATTGACATATTTTCGGTGTATAAAGTAGTAATTTGAAAATGAAAATAGGTGCAGAGAGTCTGAATTCGGCTCAAAAATCACGCTCAGGAGTCAAATTTCCGACATTTCAGATATTTTGAAAACTGCAGGGGGGTTTGGGCAAAATATGACCCTTCGCCGTTTTCAGTAATTGGCGTATTTTCGGTGTAAAAATTTGTAATTTGGAAATGAAAATAAGTGCAGGGAGTCAGAATTCGGCTCAAAAATCACGCTCAGGAGGCAAATTTCGGACATTTACGATATTTTGAAAACTGCAGGGGGGTTTGGGCAAAATATGACCCATCGCTGTTTTCAGTAATTAGCATATTTTCGGTATAAAAAGTCGTAATTTGAAAATGAAAATAAGTGCAGAGTCAGAATTCGGCTCAAAAATCACGCTCAGGAGTCAAATTGCGGACATTTCAGATATTTTGAAAACTGCAGGGGGGTTTGGGCAAAATATGACCCATCGCCGTTTTCAGTAATTGGTATATTTTCGGTATAAAAAGTCGTAATTTGAAAATGAAAATAGGTGCAGGGAGTCAGAATGCGACTCAAAAATCACGCTCAGGAGTCAAATTTCGGACATTTCAGATATTTTGAAAACTGCAGGGGGTTTGGGCAAAATACGACCCATCGCTGTTTTCAGTAATTGGCATATTTTCGGTATAAAAAGTCGTAATTTGAAAATGGAAAATAGATGCAGAGAGTCAGAATTCGGCTAAAAAATCACGCTCAGGAGTCAAATTTCGGACATTTCAGATATTTTGAAAACTGCAGGGGGGTTTGGGCAAAATATGACCCATCGCCGTTTTCAGTAATTGGCATATTTTCGGTATAAAAAGTCGTAATTTGAAAATGATAATAGGTGCAGAGAGTCAGAATTCGGCTCAAAAATCACGCTCAGGAGTCAAATTTCGGACATTTCAGATATTTTGAAAACTGCAGGGGGGTTTGGGCAAAATATGACCCATCGCCGTTTTCAGTAATTGGCATATTTTCGGTATAAAAAGTCGTAAGTTGAAAATGAAAATAGGTGCAGAGAGTCAGAATTTGACTCTAAAACCACACTCAGGAGTCAAATTTCCGACATTTCAGATATTTTGAAAACTGCAGGGGGATTTGGGCAAAATATGACCCATCGCCGTTTTCAGTAATTGGCATATTTTCGGTATAAAAAGTCTTAATTTGAAAATGAGAATAGGTGCAGAGAGTCAGAATTCAGCTCAAAAATCACGCTCAGGAGTCAAATTTCGGACATTTACGATATTTTTAAAACTGCGGGAGGGTTTGGGCAAAATATGACCCATCGCCGTTTTCAAGTAATTGACATATTTTCGGTATAAAAAGTCGTAATTTGAAAATGGAAAATAGGTGCAGAGAGTCAGAATTCGGCTCAAAAATCACGCTCAGGAGTAAAATTTCCGACATTTACGATATTTTTAAAACTGCGGGAGGGTTTGGGCAAAATATGACCCATCGCCGTTTTCAGTAATTGGCATATTTTGGGTATAAAAAGTCGTAATTTGAAAAGGAAAATAGATGCACAGAGTCAGAATTCGGCTCAAAAATCACACTCAGGAGTCAAATTTCCGACATTTCAGATATTTTGGAAACTGCAAGGGGGTTTGGCCAAAATATGACCCCTCGCCGTTTTTAGTAATTGGCATATTTTCGGTATAAAAATTCGTAATTTGAAAATTAAAATAGGTGCAGAGAGTCTGAATTCGGCTCAAAAATCACGTTCAGGAGTCAAATTTCCGACATTTCAGATATTTTGAAAACTTCAGGGGGGTTTGGGCAAAATATGACCCATCGCCGTTTCCAGTAATTGACATATTTTCGGTGTATAAAGTAGTAATTTGAAAATGAAAATAGGTGCAGAGAGTCTGAATTCGGCTCAAAAATCACGCTCAGGAGTCAAATTTCCGACATTTCAGATATTTTGAAAACTGCAGGGGGGTTTGGGCAAAATATGACCCTTCGCCGTTTTCAGTAATTGGCATATTTTCGGTATAAAAAGTCGTAATTTGAAAATGAAAATAGGTGCAGAGAGTCAGAATTCGGCTCAAAAATCACGCTCAGGAGTCAAATATCAGACTTTTCAGATATTTTGAAAACTGCAGGGGGGTTTGGGCAAAATATGACCTATCGCCGTTTTCAGTAATTGGCATATTTTCGGTATAAAAAGTCGTAAGTTGAAAATGAAAATAGGTGCAGAGAGTCAGAATTTGGCTCAAAAACCACACTCAGGAGTCAAATTTCCGACATTTCAGATATTTTGAAAACTACAGGGGGTTTGGGCAAAATATGACCCATCGCCGTTTTCAGTAATTGGCATATTTTCGGTGTAAAAAGTAGTAATTTGAAAATGAAAATAGGTGCAGAGAGTCAGAACAGGGTTGCCAGATTGGGCTACAAGTAGCGAATTGGGCTACTTTTAAGAGCCCCACTCTCCCAAATTTTTAATTTCGCTACTTGAGACTTTTTTGGCTAGTTTAAACGCAAGTTGGGCTACTTTGGGCTATTTATATTAAAAAACTCAATGATGATTATTTATGCTTTAATAATATAATCTGTACAAATCACAGCCGAGTCCAACAGCCTGATTGACTAGACCACTTACCGCAGGAGAGCCCTGGTCAGAGACCGGCCCCGGGGGACGTTGATCCTAGGAACCTTTGAAAGAAAAAGTAACCGCAAGGCAAGGTAAACCTCCCCAGGGGACATAGATTTTCCAACTTTAATTGTTAATAATACTTCATCCCAAAAGCTACACCTGGTTCCACAGATCTTCATTAAGGGGAGAAAGTTATCTAGAAAGTTACAGATTGATAAATGATGGGAAAGATCCCTTACAGTTAATACCTTTGTCAGGAAGACGATGGTTGGCAAGGAGCAGTCGTGTAAAGCGGCCGTTTGAACAGTGGGGTTCTCTAACAACTCATTACCAAATAGCTTTTTCCTCTTGTGATAAATATGTTGCAAGGCAACTATTTTCAATGTAAGCTGATCCCTCCAATAAGCTATATTTCATATGTCTCAAACCAATCCTAAATGATTTTGAAAGGATGAATTTACTTTATCAAAAGATGAAGCAGATCAGTATAGCCTTCACACTGTCTTAGAAAACTTCACTCTTGGAATACTCAGAAGAATCTTTCGTCCTCATCATGCAAAGCTTCATATTAATTTGAACTACAATTCTATGTATCTGCCCCTGGAGAAAGTGGACTTTGGTAACGAATTTTCAACACTTCTGGCCACTATCAGACAAAAGAATTTTACAACCCAGGAAATGTTTCAAAATGTTCAAGAAAGATGCGATAATTTTTTAATGAAAGCTTGCAAATAGCTTCTTTCTCGTATTCTAAGTAATGTTGAAACTATAAAAAAATGTGAAAAATCTGTTACCTATCATATGCCTTAGCTTACATGGCCACCATTTTCGGAACTTCCGTTAGTATTAGCTGACCAATCTAAGCTTAGTGAAATTGAAAGTCAGTGGCGCCTACTGTTAACCATTGACTAGTCCAACATTTGTAAGGGACAAATTCCGACATCTGAATCGTCATTTTAGACCAAGACAATAACTGTCAAGAACACTGCTGGCGATCCCATACTGATTGACCTCGCTGAGTTTGTGTTGAAAATATTCAGCTTGCCAATCAGTAATGCCCTGGTTGAACGGATATTTTCGAGAGTAACGTCTGTGAAAACTAAACTGAGAAATCTTGAATGGGAATGGGACTTGAGCTTTTGACATCAGTCTTGAGAATCAAAACATATCTTGAAGAACGGTCCGTCTAATTACCACAAGCTACACAAGCTTCAGAAAGCTTCCTGGCAATACGTTAGTAATGAATAAATATGATATATTTACTCATTATAATGTTTGTGCTGAATGTACAACACGAAAAAACATAATTTTAATTTGAAAAAGTATCTGTTTATAAAGAAATTAGACGAAAATAAAAAGCTGGTGACGCCAAATCAAGTCGACGATCCAAGCTTCGGTTAGGTTAGGTTAGGTTTGGTTTAGTTAAGTTAGGTTAGGTTAGGTTAGGTTAGGATAGGTTAGGTTAGGTTAGGTTAGGTTAGGTTAGGTCAGCCTAACTTAACATATCATATTTATTCATTACTAACGTATTGCCAGGAAGCTTTCTGAAGCTTGTGTAGCTTGTGGTAATTAGACGGACCCGAACGAGGTTGTGGATGCAGATCAAGATCTTGGTAATCTTCAACTGTAAAGACGTGGAAGGACTTCACACCCATTAAGCTTCAAACAGTAAATATTGGTAAGTTATCCTATTATCATATTGGTTAAATATATATATATGCAGAGATAATGTTAATAAAATAATTAAAATCGTTTAATGTACTCTATATATCATAATAGATTACTTTGAAACCCGTATCAGTCACTAAACAAAAAATTGGGCTACTCTTATTACAAATTCGCTACTTTTAGACCGTCAGCTCGCTACTTTTAGCAATTTGAATCTGGCAACCCTGTGCTGGAGGAGCAGGGATGCCAGATTGGGCTACAAGTAGCGAATTGGGCTACTTTTCAGAGCTCCGCGCTCCCAAATTTTTATTTTCGCTACTTGCTACTTTTTGGGCTACTTTAAAAACAGGTTGGGCTATTTTGGACTATTAATGTTAAGAAACTCAATGCTGATTTTTATGCTTTTTATAATGTCATGTGTACAAATCACAGCCGCGTCCAACAGCTTGATTGAATAGACCACTTACCGCAGCAGGCCAGGTCAGAGACCGACCCCTGGGGACGTTGATCCTAGGAACTTCCCAAAGAAAAAGTAACCGCAAGGCAAGATAATCCTCCCCAGGGGCTATATATTTCCCAACCTTAATTGCCATTAATACTTCATCCCGGGTACTGTCTATGTTAAGTGACCTCCCACTGTTGCCTACTGTAAATATTAGGTTTCTCTTTAGGTGTTTCTAAGAATCAAATGACTGTCGTTAGAGCGGATTAGCATACAGTAAACTTGGCAGCTTCATCTGTGCTTTCATTGTTAGTGTGGCTCTGATCTCCAGAAGGATAGTTCGACACAAGTTACCGCATATAGAAAAGAAGTTACCGCTGTTACTTTTAGAATTTGCTTAAGTGTTAAGATAAAGAAGTGTAAAATGGGGAAGTGGTCTGAATACCAGAAAGCGTTTCAGATGTCCTGGCTTAATGATCCCGTGTTTGGAAAGTGGTTGGCTGAAGTGAAAGAAAATGGAAATAAGGCATATTGTAAAGTTTGTAGAACTGAGATAAGAGCTCATAGAAGTTGTTTAAAGAAACACAGTGAAACATTAAAACACAGACAAAATATATCGGAGGTAAGTCATCAGCAGATGAGCATCAAGTCTGTTCTATCAAAGAAGGAAGATAAACTTACTAAATTTGAATGTCGTCTGTCTGTATGTACTGTCGCTATCTAGAAATCTAACATTATGTTTGTAACTCATCTTGTATGTATGTACTTTTACCTGAATAAGCATTTGATTTGATTCGATTTGACTAAACAAAAAATTGGGCTACTCTACTTGCAAATTCGCTACTTTTTGACCGTCAGCTTGCTACTTTTAGCAATTTGGATCTTTTTTTTTTTTTTTTTGAGATATATACAAGAGTTGTTACATTCTTGTACAGCCACTAGTACGCGTAGCGTTTCGGGCAGGTCCCTGGAATACGATCCCCTGCCGCGAAGAATCGTTTTTTCATCCAAGTACACATTTTACTGTTGCGTTAAACAGAGGCTACAGTTAAGGATTTGCGCCCAGTAAATCCTCCCCGGCCAGGATACGAACCCATGACATAGCGCTCGCGGAACGCCAGGCGAGTGTCTTACCACTACACCACGGAGACTGTACATCATCAGCATATCTCAATGATTCGATTTGGCAACCCTGTGGAGGAGGAGCGGCAGTGCCTTGAGTGACGCCGGCGTGGGTGGTTGTGGTCACTTGGTGCTCCTGGATCTTAACATCTAAGTGCCTCATTCTCTTAATTTATACTAGAGCCACCATTCTTAATGTATTTATATTCTATTGCTACTCCACGCAGGAGTTGAGATATGCTGATGATGTATAAACCTGTAGCTGGAGAGGAAGGATTATTGTTGCTGCCTGAAAGGGGAATGATTCAAGTCGTGTCTCCTGAGGCCAGTAGGCCTAAAGTGTAACTGGTGAAGAGAAGGGAGTTATCAGGGGAAAGCACCAAGCCGTTACGACTATATAGCAATTGGAAGGGGTCAGGATAAGGATTTGGGATGGGACGGGGGGAAGGAATGGTGCCCAACCACTTGGACGGTCGGGGATTGAACGCCGACCTGCATGAAGGGAGACCGTCGCTCTACCGTCCAGCCCAAGTGGTTGGACATGTAACTGGTGAATAAATATTTACATTATGACCTAAACATGGCCACTATAACAAGAGGCCCGTAACAATATCGTCGTGTGTTCAGATGACCTCCGAGATATTAAACACTTGACCTCTGGCATGAAAATGATTGTCAACTGCACCCCAAGAGGCCAAATATGTCGACTGTTTGTTCAATAAATTAATGATTGTTTGAATTAGTGGTAAATTTGATATGTGCAATGAAATTAGGGTCAGATAATAATAGTAGTGTGTGTATGCGTTAAAAAGAGTAGTTTCACTTTTAACTTTCTCCATCATGTATATAATATTGTTTGTAATTTAACTTTTTACTTCATATATAATGGTTTGTATAATAATATAAGTCCTCTGTCTTACGGAGGCGATTCCATGCTTGGAGATGCCGCAGGCATATCTGTAGGTCAGTCACGGCGACTCAGACTTCCTCCTCAGAAAGTTATGAGATGTAACTGACATATTCATCCCAACACCAACATCTCTCCCGCAGTAATTATTGATGAGAACCTCAACCATTGGAAATATTCCCTGGGTCCTGTAGCATAGGTCACAACCGAGGTTAAAGGTGCAATCCTCGGGTGGGAGAATATTTGGGTAATGTTTCTTTTCACCTGTTCACCTAACAGAAAATTGGTACCCGGGAATTAGACAACTGTTGTGGGTTGCATCCTGAAAAATTTCAGCAGTTGACCACTGGGTACCTCGATAAGCATAAGCGCCGTCTTTCATTTATAAACGGGGAGGTTTGGTGGGTGCATGGAATGGATTTTGGCCTTTGTTTATAAGGATGGGCTGCCTAACCTACCAGAGAACCCAAAACAGAAAACGGGACTACGTCACTCTCACGAGCCGCTTCCATTTTCAAGTACGACAACTTTTGGCCATATGCAACGCATATGATCGAAATGTAACGTTCTTTGTAAGAGGACAGGATGGATAGAGATTCATTACCTTAAAACCAGGCTTTTCTTGTTCCTGCTTTATCGCTCAGTTTATTCATTTCCCTGTTAGCTCTCCAATCTTATCTTTGTTGTATCTGTACTAGCTCTGATAAGAGCAGATCCACCAATGTGTGTGGATACACAGCCGATGCTCTTGAGATAAGAGATACACTTGAAGCGAATTACTTAGACGTCCTCAGTACAGCTGCTATTTGTGCCGAAAGACCATGTTAACATTGCTCAGTTTTCTCAGTTTTAAACGTTGTGTGTAACCGAGGTATATTTACTGGGTGAATAATCCAAGAAGTAGATGGACATATTGCGCACACACACACAAACTTTAACAATATTGAAATTAAAAAAAAAAAATTTGATGCGAAGGAATAATGTGCCAGAAAATGGAATAAATCGTGACAAAAGTGTTCAGTGAGACAGAAGTGAGACTACACGTTGGTACAGCAGGTTGACACCTGCTCCCCACAACCCATAAACCTTGCTCTCATATAATTCTGTATTGTTTTTGTTAACAATACATAGGCAACTGAAAAAGGACCCATTTTTAAACGAGTGTTAACTATACAGAAATTGTTTCGTGAATTTATAAAACTTATGATTTACATGACATATCACGTGTAATCAATGTCACTACCCAGTATTGAAGGACGTCTCTGCCCTAGCGGCAGTACGAAGCATTGATATATAGAAGGAACATCATTTTTGTTGCAATAAAAGTTACTTAACTAAGTAATTACTTAACTAAGAAATTAAATAACTAAGGCGAAATTAATAATTTATTGATATAATATTAAAATACTTCAATCATGTTTAAGATACCCAAGGTAAGTGTATGTATCGTTCAGTGTCTTGTTGATAACCATTTTATACAATTTTATATAGATGTTTGAGTGGCTGACTAATTAAAATACCGACATAGCAGTACCCATTGTTAATGTAATTCAAACACCGATAATAGTGATATTTGATTATATAAATATGTCACATTTTGAGGTACACTATTATACCTAAGGCCAAAAACACCAATGCTCAAGAAAATTGCATTGGCTCTCGAAACTGACATAATGTCCTGTTTTATGTTCGTGATTCCTCTGGTTGGTTAGGTTAGGGCACTTTAGCACGACAGTTTCTTGATGTTGGGAACGCTGGCGAGAGTGGGCTGCTTAATAACCTTCCGGAGGATGATAGGCTCAACACTAAAAAAACAGTGGAGTGGGTGCATTTCGGGAATGGTTGGCGAGAGACGAAGAGTTATGTCAAATTTAAATATCTCAAAAACTATAGTTTCTTTAGTAAATAAATAGGTGCACACCATTTAAAGATAAAACTAGGAGTGCCATCTAGGCACAGTGGGCTATTGACGTGGGGCTCCACGATTCTAGGGGCCTCACACTGCCATAGTGTTCACCAGAGACTTGGCAGAGTGGATAATTACTCGACCTCTCGCTGGAAAGGCCTGGGATTCAAACCCTTTTCTAAATTATATTTATAAATAATTTGTGCATAAGGGAACTTACACTTTAGCGAACGGGCAAGGTCTATCATCAGGTTAGGGAACCCCAATGTACATCATTTCGGTAGAGAGCCCTAATGCCCATCATCTCTGTAGAGAGCCACAGTGCATTACTTTGCCCAGGACCTAAAATGTTGTTAAGACGGCCCTGACTAGAAGTGGTGTTCAAGTTTCCTTGAAAGAACCTTTCGTATAGTGTAACAACCCCCTTCTCTCTGCTGCCCCCAGCCTCCAACGGTGACTGTGGTGGTGAGGAACCTGCCAGCAGGAACCACTGAGGAGCATCTACGGTCCCTCTGCGAGAATTTTGGCGGGATGGTTGAGGTGGAGATCCCTAAACGAGCGGCTCTCTTCAAGAAGTTTATCTTCGGGTGAGGATGTGTTATAGTCTATTAATATCTAGTTGTAATAGCCACCCATAATTTGGACATAGCTCCTAATCCAGATTATTTTTAATACTTATTAGCTACATAGTCTCCCCGGCTTTGCGCCTTCTTTTGATAATTACTTAATACTAATTAATTTCACTAACTATGCCCAAGGCAACTGTGGATTCAGTTGAATACAAGATTGTGTTGCTTAAAGTGTACTGTAGTTCAGTGGTTCAAGGCATGTGTGTTTGGGAGTACCTATGATGCAGGTTCAAATCCTTCTCATGGCTCCACCTTATTTTCTCATTGATACATCACGTTAATGTAATTTCTTTGTGCATATATCCAAGGATTTTACAGTCGATTAAAACGAGATTCAGACTTATAGTACAATAAATAACATTAATGCAGAATAATAAGATGACAGATTCTGGGAAGTAACAAACAATATCCAGAATAAGCAGTTAAAGTGACACCATTAATAAAATAATTATTCTAGAACATCCACTTAAGACTGTGACTGAACTGAATCAGCTTGGAAAATATCTCATGTAAACAAGTAATCAATTATTCACTGTAACTCACTGCATAGATGGAGACATGATTAACATATCCTCGTGGAATACTTGACCTTACGATAAAGACTTACAAATTTAAGAACCACATAACTCATTGTTTAAGAGTTTATTGACGTTGGAAAGGCTCGCGAGAACGGGCTGGAGAATGCCCGCACAACCAGAGATCACAGGTAGTTATATCAGTGTATCTTAAGCCTTGCATTAAATGAGTAAATCAGCTTAGTCCCCTTCAAAACCTGGTTACCCCCTCAAAATATTATCACAGAAGCAATTTAAGCGAAAGGCATAAAATAATGCCAGTAAATTTCAATATTAATAAACAAAACCCAAACTACATCAAGAAAACCCCCAGAACAATGTGGAAAGGATAAGGGTTCAATTACTTAAAACAGAACCTTACTTCATTAAATCAGTCAACAAACTATGAAACACAAATGGTACAATAACATAAATCACCTTCACAGCTAAATCAATATGAGCTTGGCACACTCCTTAATATTAAGATATTATTAATTATGTAACATACAATATTTACTAGACAACTCCAAACAAGGCCTATCAGATCAATAACCTACAATTATTATAGAGCAGCCAACCATCCATTTTCGCCGTCCACAACAACAACAACAAAAACAAAAATAGTTTATTTACTGAAATGACCCTAGTACATAAAACAATTAGTAATGAAAATATATATATAGCAAATAGGACTAACAGTGGTAACAATCAAGGTTTGCAATTCTGATGTCACACCACAAGTGTAACCAGACAAATATATACACGTGTACCGCTTGTTCACCCAGCTCTGACCATCAATACATACGTACTAACACACACCTTACATCATGCTAACTTCATATATCCCCACAAGGTCTTCAATATAACTCTCACGCAATTTTCATAGGAATAATATACTAATACTATAACCCAGTTATTGTTTAACCCTTTCTGTTGTCCTATCCAGAAGCTACATTAACTCCCTCGTGAAGATGGGAATACGTATATACATGGTAATTAGTGATGGTCTATTGTCAGGTTTGTGCGGTTCGTGAGTCTCGACGCGGCCCTCAATGCTGTCATGAAACTGGACGGTTTGGTCGTCCAGCGACGCATCATCAACGCACAACTGGCGAGGAGTCACTGGCGCAACACCAACCAGAATACAGGTTATACGCACGAAAAATATATATTTCCAATATACAAAAAATATATTTGAAATATCAGGTATTCTTCATAAATAACATACTTGCCTCCATAACGTAGTGGGTACAATATTCCAAGATTAACGTTGAAAGAGGAAACTAGACTGTTTCCTCCAAGGAGTGCCGGACCAACCGGGCTGTGGTGGATATGTGGGCCTTTGGGCCGCTTGGAGCGGCCCGCAGGCCCACATATCCCTTAAACTCCCTGGTGGACCAAACTCTCACAAGTCAAGCCTGGCCTCGGGCCGGGCTTGGGAAGTAGAAGAACTCTCAGAACCCCATCAACCAGATCAGCGTTGAATCAACGTTTCTCTTGGTTAGTGTGCCTACAAGGAACACAGTAAATCTACCTTTTTTGTTTATGTAAATCACCATATGTCGTTCCGTTTCCGTACATTGTCATCATGAATGGCATCTTGAAACTATACTTTAAATGCCACTAGCATATTTGTTTAGTTCTGGATATTGATTTTAATTCCTGGTGACAGTGTTATATGAGGAGCCAGAGGAGAAGGAAGGAGAGGACGAGGCTAGCTCTAGCCTCACTGAGGACGACCTCGACACCACCATCATGCACATGTGTCACCAGCAGTGGCTCCACCACCGCCGCACGCATAGGAACCAAGGTCACAATCACAATTCGTTTTAACAGCACTATTGTTAAATTGTTAAGCTAGCTGCATTTACATAATGCTGTGTAATTGTTTAAGGGGTCAGCGGCATTTGCCTATATTAATTAACGTTATTATAATTCATTAATTTGAGGTTATGAACTGTGCCTAATTGCCCCTTTTAGGTAATTGTATCTCTTGATATTCACCTTATTTGATACAAAAATTTAAATAATAATAATATGAATAGACAATATTCTTATTTAACTTAATATGTAGTTTCAAAAGCAAGAATTCTGAGAGAAGACCATGATTGCAGTATATAAATCTTGTTATTCAAGTTTAGAAATATATACGGACATTTTTTAGTTAAGATATATGCGTAAATATTAAAAGTAACTTAAAAATTAGTTGATAAGATATTCAAATCAGGTATAACTCACAGAATAATTCAGTTCGCCCTCGTCTATAATACTTCCCTGTCACTTTGTTATATAAATCAACACCCCTGTTTAAAAAACTAGTATTTACCCAGGTCTTTCCTGACTTTAAACTTCTCCAATCTATATAATGAACTATACTATACTTATATAAATGTTCATACCAAGAAAATACTGGTGGAGCGAAATATGTTATATACTATAGCCTAATGATCCCCATATTGAACTCTCAAATGTGTTCGGTCAATCCTTTTCACAAGTGATGTCCTAAATGTTAACATCGAGATATTAATTCCCTCTGATATCTCATATCTATTTCTTCATAACCCTTAGAAACCAGTCTTGTATTAGTCATCCCTTTGTTGACATTTCTTTCCTAAAAATACAGAAAAATCACCAATAAATTGTGGTATATCTGCTGAAGGGCTAGCCTAGTATACAGGTGCTGAAGTATTAATTTAATCCTAGTATACACATGCTGAAGGGATAATCGTAGTATACACATGCTGATGGGTTTATTCTAGTATATACATGCTGAAGGTTAATCCTAGTACACATGCTGAAGGACTAATCATATTACTTCTGCTAAAGAGTTAATACAAGTATACACCTGAAGGTTTAATCCAACTGTATACGTACTGAAGGGTTAATGCTAGTTCAGTTGCTGAAAGGTCAATCCTTTTCATTTTTACTGGTACTCCTGTGAAGGGTCAATTACAGTACCCTTACTGCAGTCTTGTAGTAGAACAAGAGCGAGAGGGGAAGAGTAACTAGGAGATCTGGTCCACTTGTATTCTTGAACTATAGCACTATTAAATATCTGTCTCTGACGGATTTTCTTTTCATTTGATCTTAATACAGTTATTATATTATCATTTTTATATAGTATACCCATTAAACATCTACTTATTTGTTCGTGTATTGTGAAATTATGTAATCAGATCGTCTATTTTTTCAGTACAGTAAATCAAATATTATAATTGTTATTATTTGTTCATTGTTGCCAGGGTCTCCATTGTATTCAATTCGCGTTTTCGTGAGAAGGCCAATCAACCTCTGCAGAGTTATAAAAGGCTTACTGACTAACCAGCAAGAACACTTTAGTCCTGAATATTGTCCAGGACTAAAGTAAACTCTCAGTGTACATACACCGAGAAGCTGGGTGTATAGCTCTTTGCGTATATTCCTGTTCCTAAGCACTAATTAATGTTTTACCAATTTTTTACTTAATGCCCTTTTCAATTCACAGGTAAAATTGCGCTATTTATGTTTAAATAAGCGCTTTAGATTTACTTTCAATTAATCAAGTCTGTATTTTTTTCAGATTTGCCATCTTTTGGTAAAATCATGGAAATATTGTCCCAGCTGTCTACAAGCGATGATGAGGACTCTGAGACGGAGGAGGTCGAGTTCTCATTCTCTGAGATGATGCTTGATGAACCCGAGATGAAACCTGTTGAGCCTGAGATGAGGCTTTCAAACCCTGGGGTGAGGTTTGTTGACCCAGAGATGAAGTTTGCTGACACTGAGATGAGGCTTATTGACCCTGAAATTAGACTTGCTGATCCTGAGATGAGGCTTCCAAACACTGGGATGAGGTATGTTAACCCTGAGATGAGGTTTGTTGATACTGAGATGACGTTTGCTGGCCCAGCAACTAATATAAGGCTTGCTGAGCCTGGGATGAGGCTTCCTAACCCTGGGACGAGGCTTGTTGACCCAGATCTGAAGCAATCATCTACATGTATAAGCAATATTGCTGGCACAAAATCTTCCCACAATACTTACTAGTTGTCTGAATGCAAGATTTCTGAGTCTGTCCCCTTAAAATTCCAAATGGAAGAAGCGGCAACGTTGTCCCTCCCTAGGACTGCCCAAGCTGCTCTCCAACTGACAAGTTTAACTGAGTTAAAAAGGGTATATTTCGCTTAATTAGAACTTATTAACAATTAATTAGAACTTCTTTCTAATTTATCTAGATGATATTTACATCTTGATCACAATTCAACGCTTCGACAATTCGTTTATAACTTAGCCAACCACTATTTAATACAGAACAAACTATATATACTTACATTTTCTCTAAATTTATATAAACCTACATATATTTACATATTGCATAGTTTATGTTAATTACTAATTTCGCCTATGCAAATATCATATGGGTAATTGAACATACTGTCTACATCCATGTTTGTTTTATAATTACACAATAGCTTTACCTCTTGTTACTATTGCATACAGCTTGCTATCACTACTTACTATACTTCACATTTGCATAGGCAATTTACTAAATTTGCTTACAGTGTATTACCTTAATAACGTCTCTAATTAATTACTAATGCAGTATGCAAAGTACGTAAGCAAATTAACAAATACGATTTCACATTCAAGTTTGACTGGCCTTGTCTTAACAGTTAACAAACTGCAGTATGTAAGGAGCTCATCAATGCTGTAACTTGCTCAGCTAAACATGTTGAGGTTCAGTTCCTGACCCCATTATGTACCTCTCTAACCTTTGCAACTACCGTTCATAGAATGGATATGGGCCCACAACTGCCCATAGGATGGGTATGGGGTCCACAACCGCCCACAGGATGGGTATGGGGTCCACAACCGCCCACAGGATGGGTATGGGGTCCACAACCGCCCACAGGATGAGTATGGGGTCCACAACCGCCCACAGGTTGGGTATGGAGTCCACAACCGCCCACAGGATGGGTATGGGGTCCACAACCGCCCACAGGATGGGTATGGAGTCCACAACCGCCCACAGGTTGGGTATGGGGTCCACAACCGCCCACAGGATGGGTATGGGGTCCACAACCGCCAACAGGATGGGTATCGGGTGCATAATAAATGAATTAAACTGAAAAAAAATGCTCTAGGATTATATATTTGCCCATTCCTTTTTTCATAAACATTTATCACCGTCTTTCAATGGTTTGACCAATGAACCATGGGAAAGATATTAAGGTCACCACAGTAGTTTATTTATCCAGCCAACAAATATTCTCTGACGTGTATTTTTGTGGTCATTGTTCGCCATCTGCTGGGGTGGTGGTGGTGGTGTACCTGTAGTATGAGTTCCTCGCCACCTCTCCGCCGGTCTGAGACGGCCGGCTTGAAGTTTTCTAGTGATGTGAGTCGCCACGAAGCGAGTCTGACCTTACTTGAAGTACTGAACGTGAAAGTGGAGGATCTACTGGGGAGATAGATTAACAAATCCACAAGGCAATGATGTAGGCTCGAACCTACGCACGGGATGTTCCCAGAGGCGCCTTAACAAGTACAGTATATCATCACATGGTCAAAAGGCATGGTCAAACGAGACAGATTACACGTCGCAACAGGATGGCGGTCAGGTTTGCAGCTGGAGTCTGCTTCCACAGGTTTTGGGACACCCATAGAGGGAAGATGATTGGATTACCGAATGGCGTAGACAAAGTGGAAGTTCTTAATTGTCTCTGGCTTATTCTTATGTGGCGGTGCGGGATGCCCCCTTTGAACTGCCTACAACCTGTTCTCAGGGAGGAAATACGCTCACGGGAATGGATTGAGAACGATAACATAATTAGCCAATTAGAGCCATTATATACTCACTAGCCATGGTTAGGTTAGGTTAAAGTTACTTTAGGTTAAGTTAAGTTAGGTTAAGTTTCATTACGTTTGGTTACGTTATTATGGTGTATTATTGACAGTAATGTGAAATATGGAATACTAAAAATATTTCACTCTACCTGCAAATTTTGTACCACTCGTGCTAAATAGTTGTCAACTCCTCTGAGAATTCCTCTACCCTGTTAATTCCACTGAGAATTTTATAGGTGATGATCATGACTCCCCTAACTCTTGTCTTCCAGTGCCTTGAGGTATATTTTCAGTACTTTGAAGTTCCTGTCTTTCTAAAGATGAGGCCTCCGTGTTTGGATACAATAATCCAAGTGGGATGTTATCTGAGAAGCCACTTTGTATGTAGATCTTGGAGGTTCTATTTGTGAGGAAGTATTTTAGCACATAAGAGTAATTTTCTCGAGAATATAAAAAGAACGTAAATGTGGCATTTTGTAAAGTTACGCATCAAACGTGTGTTTTCTATGTTTAAAATTGAAATAGAAAACTGTCAACATATCTTAGTTCAGGTACGTTTATTGAGACAAAAAAATACATCTCAAAAGGATAGATATCTTAGATATCCAAGTGCAATCCCAGCTTTCCATGCTGGCTCTTATTTATTTTTGTATGTATTTATTAACAAGAAAATACATTAGGTATTCAGTTTAATATATTTATTATGCACTCCATGACTATGATGTGGGTCATTCAAGTTCAAGTATGGTTATTGAGATAAACAAAATACATCTCAAAGGGATAATGAGTCATAATGTGGATCATAATACGCTGAGGAACTGAAAACCCAAATTTATTTACCTAAGCAAGTTTTACAGTCATGATAATCAACTTACACAGCTAAATATATAATATTATCAACAATAGGTTCGAGAAAGCCCATAAGTACAATTTCTAAGCCAAGCAGCTTACCACAAATATAAATACAACTTGATAACAACCTCATGCATCTTAGCATAATTAAAACCAATCCTGGCAGTCCTTCATGCTGGTTGTGGGAAAGTATGACTCAAAGAAGGCAGAGTACCGTTATGATGCAGACGAGGAGTCACAATAACGTGGCTCAAATATGTTGACTAAACCACACACTAGAAAGTGAATGGACGACGACGTTTCGGTCCGTCCTGGACCATTCTCAAGTCGACAATCGTCTTGAGAATGGTCCAGGACGGACCGAAACGGGTTCTTTTCCAGGGTAGGACAAGATAAATGGAAACCGTTCGCCTCTGTAAACCAAATAGTAATTTAGAGACATTCGTAGAAAGATTGGCGGATAATATTGTCTGTAAAATAGTGCTTTATCGCCGAACTATTGTTAGTACCTGGCTGATAAATGCGAGATTTTACCTGAATTTACCTGAGCCACAAACACTTTAGTGGCCTTGACGATGACAGGAAGCCGGCGGCTTGTCAAAGGGCCCCCACATTTGTCCTGCTGATTATATATTTCATCGCAATAAATGTTGTGAGGGGGTAGAATATGTTGATCCATAATTTTCCGGTGAGATATGTTTATATTTGAATAGCCGCTGCGTATAGGAATTTCTTAAGTACTGTTTTCTTTGTGAATTATTTAGCTGACCTCCTTCCATGTCATTACCGGTACGATTTTGTCTAGATGAGTAACACGCAAGATTGTGGTCTTCAGCTCTTGTGTGAAGTGTCTCCCGCGTGCCAGGAATGTTGTAAACGCTGCTTTTGTCATAGTGGTTGTGTGGTTGGTTGTGTCCATCTGCGGAGCCTTTTTGAGGTCAGGAATGTTGCATGTGTGCGCCGTTTTTCATGAGTGCCTGGGTTAGACCAATTGATCTGTCGGTGTCATTGTGAGGACTCATATTAATAATGTGGAAAAATTATTAGTCACTGCAGCATATGCCCTCAGGAAAACCCGGAATGTACTCCTCATGTTTTGTGAGTAGCAATGAATGAGGTCATCCTTGTTTGTCAATTTCTAGTAGGCTGAATTTAGGCTAGTTTTCCTGATGTGATTAACATGGCATCTGGGAGAGAGATGGAGTCAATAGCCTTATTGTTCTACGCTTGTGAACAGTATGGATGATTCAACCGTGTTCAAGCTATTCAATAAGCACAGAAGGCCGTAACGTGAGGTTGCTATGGCGAGGACGTCGGCCAAATAAACAGATGATGGTCGGTCATGAATGCGGCTCACCGTAGCCCGTGCTACTTGGAACTTTTTGTTCCAAGTAGCGAGTCTTATACAACAACAGATCATGAATGGTTCTGCTTCCTAGAGGGCTTCGTACAGGTGTTTGATATTGTCGCCTAATTGAAACATTCCTTGCTTATTGTATTTGCTTTACCAATCTGGTATCCCGATAGCGGGATACGTTGATAGGATAGCCAGAAAGGTTATTAAGTGCTCTATATTGGTCTGACGTTCTCTCCTCCCCTTCCCCGGCCGAGATTCCACCCATTGCAATTTCCTAAATAAACAAAGGAATCAGATGAAAGGAAACATGCCTAAGCGTCTCTCTCCTGCAGCGGGAATCGAATCCGAGTCCTTCCGGTTGTAAATTGAGTGCCTAGACCACTGTGCTACAGCACCAATTTGTCAGCAGATTGCCTTCCTTGTCGATAAGTGCTGAAGTGTTTGCTAGGGCGTTAACATGAGTGCTCTCGGGGACTTTTTTACGTTATTAATGGCTATGTTGGTCCATGTGGTAGTGGTAAGACACGCACAGGAGACCCCGCCTGTCTGGAGCTGCTGGGGAAGGTGACGTAGTGTCTGCCTAATAGTGGTTGTCAGGGTGGTGGGTTTAGGTTATTTACTAATTGAATGAAAAACTTCATGCCGGTCGGCCGAGCGGACAGCATACTGCACTTGTGATCCTGTGGTCCCGGATTCGATCCCGGACGCCGGCGAGAAACAATGGCTAGAGTTTCTTTCACCCTATGCCCCTGTTACCTAGCAGTAAAATAGGTACCTGAGTGTTAGTCAGCTGTCAAGGGCTGCTTCCTGGGGGTGGAGGCCTGGTCGAGGACCGGGCCGCGGGGACACTAAAAGCCCCTAAATCATTTCAAGATAACCTCAAGATGATAGGTTGTACATTTATATTGACTAAGTTTACAATAAATCTATTGTTATTTACATTAGAGAAATTCATAATAACAGCTTAAAACGTAATTATATATTGTATAATTGTAATATTTTTTATAAACTATAATCTAGTGCCCCTTTGAACATCGCATTTTGACGCATACTCGACCAAATGCCAAAAATTGTCGTATTAGAAAATGGTAGCGGCTCGCGAAATTGACAGTGTCCCGTTTTCTGTTTTGGGTCCTCTGATAGGTTAGAATAAGGGACTTTATTACGACAGTTTCCTAACGTTGTGAAACCTCAGAAGGACGGGCTGGATAAGTAGCCTTTATTTATCGGATTGGGTTTCGTTTACCTGTGATATCATATAACCTGTCCTGTTAGCTTAACCTGTTGCCGTAACTTAACCTGTTGCCGTAACTTAACCTACCCTGTTACGTTAACTTGTCGTAACGTAAACACATAACGTACTTTCATTGTTCCCCTAATATTATATATTTTGAAAAGGGAAGAGAGGCTAAGCAAGGGGAAGGGGGGGTTAGCCGTCAATACCCTCGTTGTTACGGCGTCAATACCATCGTTGTTACAGCGTCAATAACCTCATTGTTACGGTGTCAATACCCTCGTTGTTACGGCGTCAATACCCTCGTTGTTACGGCGTCAATACCCTCGTTGTTACGGCGTCAATACCCTCGTTGTTACGGCGTCAATACCCTCGTTGTTACGGCGTCAATACCATCGTTGTTACGGCGTCAATACCCTCGTTGATACGGCGTCAATACCCTCGTTGTTACGGCGTCAATACCCTCGTTGTTACGGCGTCAATACCCTCGTTGTTACGGCGTCAATACCCTCGTTGTTACGGCGTCAATACCATCGTTGTTACGGCGTCAATACCCTCGTTGTTACGGCGTCAATACCATCGTTGTTACAGCGTCAATAACCTCATTGTTACGGTGTCAATACCCTCGTTGTTACGGCGTCAATACCATCGTTGTTACGGCGTCAATACCCTCGTTGTTACGGTGTCAATACCCTCGTTGTTACGGAATCAATAACCTTGATGTTACGTCGTTAATAACCTTGATGTTACGTCGTTAATAACCTCGATGTTACGGCATACATAACCTCTTTGTTACGACATCAATACCCTCGTTGTTACGATGTCAATAATCTAGATGTTAAGACGTCAATAACCTCGTTATGGTGCTAAATGAATGTTAAGCACATAGGTATATATGTATGTGTATATGCCTGCATGTATACTCGAGTACACGTTCACAAGAACACATATACATAGGGTGAATGTGATTCACATGTGAGAGCGTGAAGAACACCTGTATAAGAGTGCAGGTGTTCGCGTGAAACCAACAAGTGCGAGGTGGGGGGGGGGGACACTTGTCGACAGCTTTCACTTATTGATGCCTACCAAATAACAGACAAATTTATATATACATACACACTGCAGGGTTAGTATGATTTGCTATTTAATGCAAAGGGGAAGGGGAAGGGGGGGGGGGGGTAGGCATGGTACTCGACCCCGCCTATGATAATCACCAGACCAGTTATCCTGCAAAGTTTGGTGAGGCTAGACCCTAGCCGCCAACATGGGAACTGTTAAACAGATGGACATACTCTTGTATAGTTATAACTGACTATATATAGTTAACTGTCGAAGTGTTGATTATATATATATATATATATATATATATATATATATATATATATATATATATATATATATATATATATATATATATATATATGTCGTACCTAGTAGCCAGAACGCACTTCTCAGCCTACTATGCAAGGCCCGATTTGCCTAATAAGCCAAGTTTTCCTGAATCAATATATTTTCTCTAATTTTTTTCTTATGCCATGATAAAGCTACCCATTTCATTATGTATGAGGTCAATTTTTTTTTATTGGAGGTAAAATTAACGTAGATATATAACCGAACCTAACCAACCCTACCTAACCTAACCTATGGTTAGGTAGACGAAAAACCATTAATTCATGAAAACTTGGCTTATTAGGCAAATTGGGCCTTGCATAGTAGGCTGAGAAGTGCGTTCTGGCTACTAGGTACGACATATATATATATATATATATATATATATATATATATATATATATATATATATATATATATATATATATATATATATATATATTAGTATATTTTGGTAGCAGTCTTTCCTGTAGACATATATTATTAAATATGACCGAAAAAGTAAGATTAATAATTCTAACACGAATTTTCTCAATCTTTCGTACATTACGCTTCACTGTTGGAGGTAAATCAAAAATCACTTCTCCAAAATTCATTTTTATTTCTAGTCTGACGCGACACGGGCGCGTTTCGTAAAACTTATTACATTTTCAAAGACTTCACAAATACACAACTGATTAGAACTTGCGTTTCCCTGATTTTATATCTACATTTGAGTGAGGTGGGAAGGGTGATGTGGCATTACATTTGAGTGAGGTGGGAAGGGTGATGTGGCATTACATTTGAGTGAGGTGGGAAGGGTGATGTGGCATTACATTTGAGTGAGGTGGGAAGGGTGATGTGGCATTAACACAAGACAGAACACTAGGGGATATTAATAGGGTATTAAAAGTATCAACACAAGACAGAACAGAAACAATGGGTATTGAATAGAAGTGTTTGTAGAAAGCCTATTGGTCCATATTTCTTGATGCTTCTATATTGGAGCGGAGTCTTGAGGTGGGTAGAATATAGTTGTGCAATAATTGGCTGTTGATTGCTGGTGTTGACTTCTTGATGTGTAGTGCCTCGCAAACGTCAAGCCGCCTGCTATCGCTGTATCTATCGATGATTTCTGTGTTGTTTACTAGGATTTCTAGAAATATTTAGAAATCCTAGTAAACAACACAGAAATCATCGATAGATACAGCGATAGCAGGCGGCTTGACGTTTGCGAGGCACTACACATCAAGAAGTCAACACCAGCAATCAACAGCCAATTATTGCACAACTATATTCTACCCACCTCAAGACTCCGCTCCAATATAGAAGCATCAAGAAATATGGACCAATAGGCTTTCTACAAACACTTCTATTCAATACCCATTGTTTCTGTTCTGTCTTGTGTTGATACTTTTAATACCCTATTAATATCCCCTAGTGTTCTGTCTTGTGTTAATGCCACATCACCCTTCCCACCTCACTCAAATGTAATGCCACATCACCCTTCCCACCTCACTCAAATGTAATGCCACATCACCCTTCCCACCTCACTCAAATGTAATGCCACATCACCCTTCCCACCTCACTCAAATGTAGATATAAAATCAGGGAAACGCAAGTTCTAATCAGTTGTGTATTTGTGAAGTCTTTGAAAATGTAATAAGTTTTACGAAACGCGCCCGTGTCGCGTCAGACTAGAAATAAAAATGAATTTTGGAGAAGTGATTTTTGATTTACCTCCAACAGTGAAGCGTAATGTACGAAAGATTGAGAAAATTCGTGTTAGAATTATTAATCTTACTTTTTCGGTCATATTTAATAATATATATATATATATACATATATATACATATATATACATATATATACATATATATATATATATATATATATATATATGTATATATATATATATATATATATATATATATATATATATATATATATTCACTTCGAATATATATATAATATATATATATATATATATATATATATATATATATATATATATATATATATATACAATCTTTGGACAACACCCACCAGTGGGACTCGAACCCAGAAAGCACAACTACCTTCCAGTAGCTGGCATAACTAGTATGCTTTAACCCACTACGCCATCAGACCTTACAAAAGAAGTAGATAGTTCGAGATATATATCTCAAACATCTCTACCTCCCGAAGGCACCAGATGAGTGAGGGGTCAGTCTGCATTTTTCGTCAAGCCACTGTCAATGTGAGAGAACTCGTGTCCAGCTTATAAGCCTATACTTGCATAAACCACAAGTGAAGATAAACAATCTTTGGACAACACCCACCAGTGGGACTCGAACCCAGAAAGCACAACTACCTTCCAGTAGCTGGCATAACTAGTATGCTTTAACCCACTACGCCATCAGACCTTACAAAAGAAGTAGATAGTTCGAGATATATATCTCAAACATCTCTACCTCCCGAAGGCACCAGATGAGTGAGGGGTCAGTCTGCATTTTTCGTCAAGCCACTGTCAATGTGAGAGAACTCGTGTCCAGCTTATAAGCCTATAATTGCATAAACCACAAGTGAAGATAAACAATCTTTGGACAACACCCACCAGTGGGACTCGAACCCAGAAAGCACAACTACCTTCCAGTAGCTGGCATAACTAGTATGCTTTAACCCACTACGCCATCAGACCTTACAAAAGAAGTAGATAGTTCGAGATATATATCTCAAACATCTCTACCTCCCGAAGGCACCAGATGAGTGAGGGGTCAGTCTGCATTTTTCGTCAAGCCACTGTCAATGTGAGAGAACTCGTGTCCAGCTTATAAGCCTATACTTGCATAAACCACAAGTGAAGATAAACAATCTTTGGACAACACCCACCAGTGGGACTCGAACCCAGAAAGCACAACTACCTTCCAGTAGCTGGCATAACTAGTATGCTTTAACCCACTACGCCATCAGACCTTACAAAAGAAGTAGATAGTTCGAGATATATATCTCAAACATCTCTACCTCCCGAAGGCACCAGATGAGTGAGGGGTCAGTCTGCATTTTTCGTCAAGCCACTGTCAATGTGAGAGAACTCGTGTCCAGCTTATAAGGCTTATAAGCAAGTATAGGCTTATAAGCTGGACACGAGTTCTCTCACATTGACAGTGGCTTGACGAAAAATGCAGACTGACCCCTCACTCATCTGGTGCCTTCGGGAGGTAGAGATGTTTGAGATATATATCTCGAACTATCTACTTCTTTTGTAAGGTCTGATGGCGTAGTGGGTTAAAGCATACTAGTTATGCCAGCTACTGGAAGGTAGTTGTGCTTTCTGGGTTCGAGTCCCACTGGTGGGTGTTGTCCAAAGATTGTTTATCTTCACTTGTGGTTTATGCAAGTATAGGCTTATAAGCTGGACACGAGTTTTCTCACATTGACAGTGGCTTGACGAAAAATGCAGACTGACCCCTCACTCATCTGGTGCCTTCGGGAGGTAGAGATGTTTGAGATATATATCTCGAACTATCTACTTCTTTTGTAAGGTCTGATGGCGTAGTGGGTTAAAGCATACTAGTTATGCCAGCTACTGGAAGGTAGTTGTGCTTTCTGGGTTCGAGTCCCACTGGTGGGTGTTGTCCAAAGATTGTTTATCTTCACTTGTGGTTTATGCAAGTATAGGCTTATAAGCTGGACACGAGTTCTCTCACATTGACAGTGGCTTGACGAAAAATGCAGACTGACCCCTCACTCATCTGGTGCCTTCGGGAGGTAGAGATGTTTGAGATATATATCTCGAACTATCTACTTCTTTTGTAAGGTCTGATGGCGTAGTGGGTTAAAGCATACTAGTTATGCCAGCTACTGGAAGGTAGTTGTGCTTTCTGGGTTCGAGTCCCACTGGTGGGTGTTGTCCAAAGATTGTTTATCTTCACTTGTGGTTTATGCAAGTATAGGCTTATAAGCTGGACACGAGTTCTCTCACATTGACAGTGGCTTGACGAAAAATGCAGACTGACCCCTCACTCATCTGGTGCCTTCGGGAGGTAGAGATGTTTGAGATATATATCTCGAACTATCTACTTCTTTTGTAAGGTCTGATGGCGTAGTGGGTTAAAGCATACTAGTTATGCCAGCTACTGGAAGGTAGTTGTGCTTTCTGGGTTCGAGTCCCACTGGTGGGTGTTGTCCAAAGATTGTTTATCTTCACTTGTGGTTTATGCAAGTATAGGCTTATAAGCTGGACACGAGTTCTCTCACATTGACAGTGGCTTGACGAAAAATGCAGACTGACCCCTCACTCATCTGGTGCCTTCGGGAGGTAGAGATGTTTGAGATATATATCTCGAACTATCTACTTCTTTTGTAAGGTCTGATGGCGTAGTGGGTTAAAGCATACTAGTTATGCCAGCTACTGGAAGGTAGTTGTGCTTTCTGGGTTCGAGTCCCACTGGTGGGTGTTGTCCAAAGATTGTTTATCTTCACTTGTGGTTTATGCAAGTATAGGCTTATATATATATATATATATATATATATATATATATATATATATATATATATATATATATATATATATATTATATATATTCGAAGTGAATTTGACTTCGTCTCAGGTCTATTAATTTAAATTGTGTTGCAGTTCTCGCTAAAATACTGTCATATAGATGGAAGTAAAGAAGTTACAGAGAATTAGTCAATATCACAGAGAATAATAATAATAATGTATTCGCAAGAAGGTACAATGGTTTGGTTATATTCCACAAGACTGGTATATTTGACTTGCTAAGTTGCATCCTTGCAAGTTTGTTATATTAAGGCCACACGTGGCACTGTAGCTTAATACATTACCAACCTGCACATATAGTTTCATCCCAGACAAAAATCAAAACTAAGGAACAAAGATGTATTGTTTTATTCTTGGTGCCCCATCCAGCCACTAGCCAGACCCAGCGGTGATTAACGTGACTGTGCAAAGACGTCTTCCATCGTGTCGACCCATCCAGCCACTAGTCAGACCTTGCAGTGGTTAGCCTGACCCCATAAGTCTAGATGGCGACCCATCTAAGCACTAGCTAGACCCAGCAATGGTGAGTGTAAGAGTGCGAGGTACTCACGCCACCCTGCACAGGATGCACAGCAAACAACATGCACAGCACCTGGCGCCCCAGTACTTCGATCGGTGCACTAGAGGTTTAGAGTACAATGAGTGAGTGAGGGCGCAGAAATATCATCCCGTCTGGTTACTGGTCACATGACTCCCAACGTTTGTAATTCCCTGCCGTTCTTGTTGTTTTGATAACTGCTGAATGAAAAGTATTATTATAGACACCGAAATGTCTATAGGAAATATCACGTCTATTTTTGTTTTAATTAATTTAGTACATTAAAAATAATAAGAAAAAATAACTAAACACTATAAGCAATCAGAAAGTATATTTTAGCTCAATGCAACAATATAAAATAAGACGAACGCCAGCAAATAATTATTTACGCTTGCGTAGGCGTGCTTCAGTTGCCAACGATGCTGTGTATTCCTGCGAAATAGCGAATTGACATCATCAATCGTAGTATAGATTATATAGACCAGAGCGTATGAAACTTGATGGTTAGGGGGATAATAGAGCATAGTTTCATTTAGAGTTTTGGGGTATAAAGTGGGTGTTGGCAGTTGAGGTGTGTGGCGTCGGGTCCCAGGGTTGGGATCCTGGCTGGCAGTCCCCTTCCATTCACGGTGTTGGCCGCACGCATCTTCAGCAACAGTTGGTCTTGACTTCACACACACACACACACACACGTTCGCACAGTGTCTTCTCCTGCACCTGTGGTGGTGGCTGCAGGTGAGTGTTCCTGTAGGTGTGTTGTTAAGGGGGCATGACGAGGGCTTGTGCTGCTGCGGCTACAGGGCCTCCTGCTGTCTGGGACCCGGTGCCCTGGGACGGGAAGGTAGCAGGGGGTGTGTATACTTTTTTTTTCTTTAACCTTTCAAAACGCCGGTTTTAAATAAGTTGAACCAAGAAACGTACACAAATTAAGCTAAACGCAATTGAATCTCTTCAGTCATGGTTAATACAGACACTAGGTTGGCAGTACTACCTTGTCAATATTATTCGCTTGATATTTTTAGTCGTGAGAAGAGAGTGTGTGTGGGGTGAAGATGGACCCCATAGGCGATGGGGCCCCCTGAAGCAGATTTTAGCACCAGCACCTGCGTCAGGCTGCCACGCCCTCCTGGTGTAGGCGCAGGTGGTGTCTGCCTCGCCTCTCGCGCGCACACCTCAACTTACGCAATGCGTATGGCGCTAACCACAGTATATATATATATTCACACACCATGATATATATTTGCATATACGTATGTCCGATGCATACACACCAGTTTTGCGTATTAAGTGCGGCAGACGACTCGAGACACGTCGACAAAAAGTACCCAAAAAATCAATCCTGCAGCAGGTGGTAGTTCTGGTACAGGAGCGCTGCTTCCTGTGGTTCGATATTTTACACTAGAGACCCTTTTGAGACGATCTATTAACTTGGAGCACAAGGGTAGGTGAACAGTTCCACTAAAAGAAATAAATATAATGCGATTAGAACTCAAAAACCCATTTGTCTATTCACTATGACCCCCATTTATTTTGTATTATAGTTTTTATCTTTGCAATACTCAATATACGTAATAAATGAAACTCCATATTTAAAATAAATGTATAAAATATCAAAACGGCATATGTATATACAGTATGTGGTATTTATAACTATAATAGCCAGCTTGTCGCCGTTGGTGGTGTTTCCCCAGGCATGGGGCAATTAATTCCGGGATAATTAATTTGGGATGTATGGACGTAAGTTTACCCGAGTTTACCTGAGGGTCCTTATATCTCTAGTAGCCTCGACGAGGACAGGAAGCCGGCGGGTTAGCAGATGTCCTCTTATTTCTCTTGATTATGTTATCGAGCTGGGTTTTTACAAATTCAGCAGTTTTCGTATTTACGGCATCGCCGGGTAGGCGGTTCCATTGGTTTATAACCCTATGAGTGAAAAAAGCATCTGTTGTATACTCGAGCTAGATCATTCTCACCTAATCTAACCTAGTGGATTAGAAATGTTGGGAATTAGGCGCTATTAGTGTGCTAGACGTCATAGCGTATTTGCGTACCTGTCAGCTGGTGTGTCAGTGGATGGCGCCGGCGCCGCCTCATACAAGTGTAGGGTAATTAAGAATGAATAATAAGCTTATGCCATTTATTTAATTGGTTGCCATCACCTGAAACGTGTTTTGTATATTTGTAAATGTGAAGTAAATTTGGCGTAATTCTACATTTTTACTTTATTTTATGAATTAATGTTCTGTCCATTAATGTACTCTGACTTGTAGTTTTGCAGGTAGAAAATTAGTTCACGTTTCGTTATTCTTCATATAGAAAAAATCTGTATATGAATTACAGAAGAAAACTGACATATTATCAGTAAAGTAGCTGATATATTTATATTTAATTATGCTCTTTATATCGTAATTGGGGTTATCTGTTAATGAGTTTTGTTTACTTTGTAATACTTCATTGTTTGTTTAGGAAATTAGATAAGGAAATCCATTTTGCCTAGAAACTGTTACATTTCAACTTTCTAAACCTAATAATTAAAAAAACTAACTTCAAAGTAGGCCTACTCATGGTTTTACTATTACAGTACTGTACATGTACATACTGTAGCTATGTTTGTATTTTTTTATTTGATATTAAATACTGTATAGGCAATTGATGTATTTTATACAATTTTCCGTTATAAAAGGCACATACACTTATGTGAATCCAAATTGTTACTACAGTACTGTATATACCTATTATTGCTCTCATTTTTATTCACAATTGACTGTTTTACCAAGTTTAATTTCACTGCAGATTCAGTATTTAACTTTCAGACTTGCTCAAAATGCTGTACATGTTAGTGGCTTTGCAGGAATGTACCACTTAATCACCAGTGTACTTTTACAACCATTGTACCTTCTTGTGTATAAAAAGGAAATAAAATCCAGGCCCAAAGTAAATCAACATCCAGGCCCACATATTGACTAGAATACATTAATTTGAGATTACAACTTATTCAATAAGGTGAAAATTTAATTGTATAGTATTTGAAGTGTACAGTATATGAATGTCTTAGCATAGCTTAATACAGTTTTCAACATCTTAACATATATTGCAAGTACTGTACATCAAAATTAGGCATAGACTAGCTTTGAAGCTTGATAATACTGTATACTATATAGTTAAGTCTATATGTGTATGTGTATATATATATATATATATATATATATATATATATATATATATATATATATATATATATATATATATATATATGCAACAATGATCACAAAAACACTGATCCAAGTATGCAGAATAACCACATATGAAAAATAGAAAATGCTTAACGCGTTTTCGGCTAATTCGCCTTCATCAGAGCAAAGTAGAATCAATTCTACTTTGCTCTGATGAAGGCGAATTAGCCGAAAACGCGTTAAGCATTTTCTATTTTTCATATGTGGTTATTCTGCATATATATATATATATATATATATATATATATATAATATATATATAATAGGTTGTGAGGGTACCACCTCTGGTGCCAATGTGGGGACCCATAGCCTCGGAGAAGAAAATAAAAAGTATTCAGAGAAGACCTTGTAGTTTCTCACTGAACACTAATATTATCTTCTACACCCCCATTCTTTTGTATGTACACTTATATATTTGTTTTATTTGAACTTTGTTACAAAAAAAAGAGTTACGTATAGTGTGCAAAGATGGTTATCATAAGTTGTCGAGTTCCTCCAGCTCCTCAGATGGCGGGCAGGATCCCTAAATGCAGTGTGCATTTCCCCTCTGTATCGCCACGCTGAGGTGCTGGAAAAGAAAGCTGGCAGCTCTAGGGTCCCTTGTTGTTTCAATGAGCTTAGAACCCAGTTCCTTCAAAAAACTGGTAGCACTTTTACCCCAGGCGCTGAGTGTCTCAGAAGCAATGGGGACAAAATTGTAGTGGTGATCCAGTTCTCTGTACTTACGGGATTTGGCAGCTTCCCTGTGGGTGGCAGCACCACCTGGTTGTGCAACACTGAGGTCAATGTAGGTGTTAGCCAGGGTTGATACGCACGTGTAGTCCCACACCAACTGCTTGCCGTTCTTCCAGGAGTTCACTGTGATACCATCTGGGCAACCAATAAGAGCATCAGAGTTAAGAGACGTTAGGTAACGGGGCTCTCTTTCAGCTGGGCATCCAGCTGTGGTGAGGCTCCTCTTGATGATGTCGTTAACTTCACTGTGCCTCGAGTGTCATCCCCCTGTGCTTTGGCAGAGTAGGCCATGGTGGCCGTATCTGTCGGCCACCACCTCGCCGCAAATACACCTATATCTGGTGTGGATTGGGGCAGCAAGGCGGAGGGCCACAGCCCTCCGCCTATATATATATATATATACTGTATATATATACTGTATATATATATATGTATATGTATGTATATATATATATATATATATATATATATATATATATATATATATATATATATATATATATATATATATATAATAAAAAAACATGAAAAATAGAATCTGCAGAAGGCATGTTAGGCCATGTGAGGCATCTCTTCCTTATATCCATCCGATTCCACTTTTATTCTATATGGTACTATTACTTAACTAACCTTCAGTATTTGCTTTTTATATATTTTTTGTATTTTCTACCTTGGATGTGGCCATACATTTGCAATGCATTTGCATAAAATGTTCAAGTGATTTTGCTTCTATAATGTTACTTGGTAACTTGTTCCACAGAGCTGAAATTTAATTTTTCAATGATAATAATAATTTATTGTATTATCAAGGAACAGGCAGCCAGTACTATATATACATACAGTACCTGGTAGGCTTATATCGAGGTCCCCCCAGGGTCACATTACTGTCCCTCAAGGATGGAACCCTTGAGGATGGTCAGTGTAGTCAGTAAGACTAACATTGAAAAAATGTATAGTATGTTAATTTATATTTGTACTGTATGGTACAGATAAATTGAGGACAGTTTAATTTAATCATAGTATTTTGCAGCCTCTGTGTTTTATTACAGTACAGTATTTATAAATTCCATTGCATAACTGTAAATTTTGTTAGAAATGGTGCTCAATTTTTAGTTTTCATTTGATTTTAAGTATGATATATTTCGGTTTGTGAAAGTGATGCATTCCTTGTGTAAATTAAAACTAAAGTTGAGGTTAAGTTATATGGTTAAAGTATGGCTTTTGAGTAAGTTTAAGGCTTCTGAGCAATTCGGTTGCTCCCTTAGGGAAGGTCCTACTGATTCCACTAACAGAATTATGCCGAGTTGGGGCAGGTTGACATTTCACCCAGGTGCAGTAGTAATCTTTCAAACTTTCCTTTTGGATCATGCCTTAAGGAAAATGGAGAATAGTCAATACAGACAGTAATTGTCTCCAAAAGGCTCATTCATCTACTATACACTCAACCCTTTTAAACAACCCTTCAGGGACTGCTCGTATCAGCGTGTCCTAACCTAAATCGGTCTTCCCAGAAGACATGGTTGGGGTAGGCTAGTTGCCAATTGGGCCAACTAGTAATTAGCAGAACACAACTCTTTGATGCCAAGTAGCGCCTGGATGGTTTTTGTGTACAGTTGATGAAAGAGTTATGCCGAGGTCATTCAAGGCTGGATCAAGCATTATCCAGTGTCTTTACCTTGTCTCAGTATGATCCAAAAGGTGCATTTGAAGTCGCTATTGCTTCACGTTGACATGCTCTGGATGGGCATAGTCGTGTCACTGGGAACAGCAGGGCCTTGTCTAATAGAGCAGCAACCAAATACAATAGTTAACAAATAGTGCATTCTAGAGATGGCAAAGAGTGAAAGAATGCACTCCAATTTTTTTAATTAATATTTTTCTAATGTTCTATTATGTCAGGTGTGGCATGTACTAATGAATATTAGTGGATGTACTAATATGCCAATGTATATATACATACACAGGGTGCCTTGGTTACTATTAGTAACCAAGTACTGTAATTAGTTACTATTAGTAACCAAACTATGTAATATATATAATTAGCTACATAAAATCATTGTAGAAGTTACAATTCAAGCCTTGCCAATTCTCACATCAATCACTTCAGTATTCTTACTACTGTATTTGCCTATCGGTAATTACTTATCCTTTTAGTGTCGATGGGAAAATAAGGACAAGTATAAATATATTTATGCCCTATCTACTAGTCTTGTTCTACCTGTTATAATTTAACTATTCTGATGTTCAGATTCTTTATTGAATCTGGAGGCAGGTTCCACAACGTTTTTCAGTGTATGCCAGTTATTAATCACACTTACTGGTATGAGTACTGTGCAGTATTTCCTTAGCTTTTCGACTTAGTTGCATTTCCAGTTTCCACTTGTCCTCTTGACGTGTCTTCTCCGCCCGTGTTGTCTTGACGTGTCTTCTCCGCCCGTGTCCTCTTGCCATGCCTTCTCCGCCCGTGTCCTCTTGATGTGCCTTCTCCGCCCGTGTCCTCTTGATGTGCCTTCTCCGCCCGTGTCCTCTTGATGTGCCTTCTCCGCCCGTGTCCTCTTGCCGTGCCTTCTCCGCCCGTGTCCTCTTGCCGTGCCTTCTCCGCCCGTGTCCTCTTGCCGTGCCTTCTCCGCCCGTGTCCTCTTGCCGTGCCTTCTCCGCCCGTGTCCTCTTGCCGTGCCTTCTCCGCCCGTGTCCTCTTGCCGTGCCTTCTCCGCCCGTGTCCTCTTGCCGTGCCTTCTCCGCCCGTGTCCTCTTGCCGTGCCTTCTCCGCCCGTGTCCTCTTGCCGTGCCTTCTCCGCCCGTGTCCTCTTGCCGTGCCTTCTCCGCCCGTGTCCTCTTGCCGTGCCTTCTCCGCCCGTGTCCTCTTGCCGTGCCTTCTCCGCCCGTGTCCTCTTGCCGTGCCTTCTCCGCCCGTGTCCTCTTGCCGTGCCTTCTCCGCCCGTGTCCTCTTGCCGTGCCTTCTCCGCCCGTGTCCTCTTGCCGTGCCTTCTCCGCCCGTGTCCTCTTGCCGTGCCTATTATTTCTTTATTAACAATTATTATTATACTATTATTGCTAATGCTATTACTATTACAGTACCACCTTTTGCTATTATCACTAGTATGTCACCACTAACTGTAAGCAATATTACTAAATTTGTCCAAAAGTAAAGCTTCAGAATTGGCTACAGCACATCTTGGATATAAAATGTAGATGACTAAGTTAATTGTTTTGTTTTGTGTGTTATAATGATTCTAAATATTATCTGATGTTAGAATTTTGTCACTTTACTTGGTTATCTTGAGATCTTGAGATACTGTTTGCATTGTTTTTATTTATTATGTCACAATGGAAGTTTTTATTTTATATACTATATAATTATACTGTAATGATCAGTGTTAGGTTATATCAATATTTTCTTCTTGTATAAATAATATACAGTATTTGAAAATTATTATTGTTATTATTACTGTGCTACTCTTGTTGCTACTGTAAACAATATGTATCACTGCTGTAAACAGCTATTATGGTTACTAAAAGTATTTGGGGTCACCACCTCTTGTCCTGGCTCATGTATTGCAGACAGGTGGCCAAATGTTAAGCGTGTCACACGGTGGTGGGAAGGAGGAGGACATGGGGTAGAAGAACCTTGGGCTGGTGTGGGTGTTGTCACCTATCTATGGTTTCCCCCCTTCCATGATGTGAGGATTTGTGGGTGAGGGGGGGGAGGGAATGTAACTTGGGAATTGTGGGGGTCAGTGTCATCAACCCCTGCTTTCTTGCCCCCACCCCACAAACGTGCAGGTCTGTGGATTACAGGTAATGAGGGAGTTTCGTCATTAGTTTCCCAGAGTACAGGAGTGGCTGTACCCTGGAGCTTGTAGGACTGCGAGTTTCCTACCCTTGCTTTTCCCTCCGAAAACGTGACCGTCTGTGGGTTAGAAGGTGGGTGTGTGGGGGGAGGAGAGAGGGGAGGGTTACTGAACTTAGAGAATGACCTTCACACGAAGTAGTGGGGTAGAGGGGGTGGGGTGGGGGGGTCTGAGGGAAATGCACCTTGTTGGGGTGGAAACTGAATAATGTTAAGAGCTGGGTTGTCATTGCCGTTATACTGCAAGAATGTAAAAATATCAATGTTAATGTACTCCCACAAACCCAATGTATCTTGTGTAAATAAATAAACTGCTGTTATTATTACTACATACTGTCTTGCCAATATATTTTATAAATGCTATATTGAATATAGATTCTGATTTCAATAAGGATTAATTATCATGGGTAGGAGGGAAATAATGTCAGTCAATGAGGGGGGGGGGGGATTGCAGTTAGACCGGACGAGTGGATTTAGTGGTTGGTCAGGTGTGCAGTTTATCAGGAGGCGCTGTAGGATGGTTGAATCCATCCTGTCTCCACCAAAGCTCAGTTTAGCTGCCACATTGGTTGGACGAGGTGGGAAATTGTTGAGATGT
>NC_091159.1:27524904-27582404 GCF_040958095.1 Procambarus clarkii
TTTCCCGTTCTCCTTGACGGGGCAGGTGCGAGAGACGAAGACGTTCGTCATGACATCCTTTGCCATACCTTCCGCTTCATCCGTCATGTCCGTGGCCTGAAGAGACTGTAAAATTTGTGGCCTGAGGAGATTGTAGGGTCTATGGCCTGAAGAGACTATAGGGACCCCATCCCTCCGCTATTTCCCGGTATCGGGCAGCCGGGGCGCATCCGATCCCACGATCGTCGTCGCCCCTAAATCAACACAACAACATATTCTCTGACCGCTTAATCCTATAATTCTAAGCTAATCTATACCTGCTTCTGGGTAATTTTTTCCTTCGGGATAGGTGGTCAGATTCCGCTGTTGGCCTGTACCCTCCCTGTGTTCCTTCTAGTCAGTCTGGTGTTGACAACGGCTTTAAACAGCCGAAACGTTCATCTTCCTTTCCCATTTCTTTGTGGATTTTCTGCATACAAATGATCGGTGTTTCGTGATCGTCAATTGCATTTATATATTATATTTCTAAAGATAGTATGTCCAAAGCAGGAGTCTGAGGAAGGGAGCCAGAAAGCAGGAGGAGCGGCCGAGACGCACCTCCCACACCCTTGAGGAGGACCTTGCTATTGAGGAGCTGGTGAGGACGTCCGTGGTGCCTCGCATCCCAACACCACACCACACTCCCCAGCACCAGCACTCACCACTACACCACACTCCCCAGCACCACCACTCACTACACCACACTCCCCAGCACCACCACTCACCACCACCACCACCCACTGACACGCCTGGCCTGGCAGAAGTCACCGAGGATGACTACAGTGTTGAAGAGCAGGAGACGGAGGGAGGGTACCCGCTGGATGAGAGAGACAGCGGGTACTCCATGGAGGTGGAGGGCGGGTACCCAGCAGAGGACAGAGACAGTCAACACACACTGGAGGCTGGCGACGCCCCTCATCAGGGCAAGGCGCTTCACAAGAAGAGATCACATATTACTTCAAGGGAAATAAAAAGTGGTATAAAAGGTATGTTATAATGTTGCATAGCTGTTGTTTCTGGAGAATAATTAATACCATTTTTAAGTTGTTGTTACAACGTGGGAGCCTGTTAGGGTATAAACAAGGTACTGGAGTACCACCTAAAGGGGGTCCCGGCCCCCAGGTAAGCAGTACCCAAAATATATATAAATATGATCTACAGTCTAGAGCAGATCTCCTAACCCTATTCAAGAGGGGTGATGAAAGTTCCCGGTAAATATTTTACCTAATTTATTTTAACCCTAAACACCCCCAAAGTACAACAATACTTTACCACACCTACCTCACGTTACCTCTCTGACTCCATGAAGGCAAGAGACAAGATTCACATACAGCAAACTATTGCTAAAGTCTACGATCCCTTAAGGGATAAATTGATTATAGTATACTTGATTATAGTTACATGAATCTTCAGGTTATAACCAGCGTACACAGACAAGGTTACACTTAGAACACAATGTTGGCACGGCTCAATATCCTCCAGTTCGTCGACTTAGTTCCCTCTTCTCTTCATCTCCTAAACTATAGTCATTTCATAAATCTGTCATAAATCGAACTGTTAAAAAAGTGCATGCTTGATTGATTACATAAATGAGACATTTAGAGTGTAAGTGAGAGTGTAATATAATGCAGGAGTACCATAACACAGACATGTTGAGGCAGCGTATATAAGAGACGGTGTTACAGAGCTGTGGGCGACTGTGGCACGACTGATGAAGAACAAGGTGGTCGTCTATACCCTCTGTAGCGACTTCTTCCTCGTCTTGGGCACCTCCGTTGTCAGCGTCTGGCTTCCCAAGTACATCCAACAACAGTTCCGTGTCACCAAGACCAACTCCTCCTTCTACACAGGTCAGTGGCGCACCTGTGTACCTCTTACATCCAACATAGTTTGCTCAAAAGTATGTATGCTCAGGGGACTCGAACACTGGCCATCAAGTGGCAGTTAAGCACTGTATCCACTACACCATACTTCAGAGCCCTAAAAGAGGTAGGAATTCTGGGGTATTTAACCAACCAGAACTCCAATCCTCTCCAAACAATGAGATAGTGAGGGATTTCTCGCGTTTTTCATCAAGCCCTGTTATATGGGAGAACTCAATGCCAATGCTTAATGCTTGAAGTATGGTGTAGTGGATACAGTGCGTAACTGCTACCTTGATGGCCAGTGTTCGAGTCCCCTGGTGGGTTGAGTGTCTAAAAGTTATATACTTCAAACTTGTGGTTTATAAGCAAGTCTGTGCATTAAGCACATTAAGCATTTGCAGTTAAGGGATAAGCGGTTAAGGGATCCTGTTCGCCAGCAGTGCTCCTGGCAGTATGGGTTTGAGTCACTTCTGGGTGTGAGTTTTCAGTTGCATATAGTCCCTGGGGACCATTCAGACTTGTTCGCATTTGTGTTCCTCACGTGTGCACCAAAGAATGAGGTGATTTGATAAAATACCATGCCCAAGAGTACCAACCGAGTGCCGGCTGGGGAATGGAAATAGCCTTGGCTACCATCCTCTTTTGTCCGGTCGTGTTGGTCGAGCGGTTAAGGGATCCTGTACACCAGCAGAGAGCTCCTGGCAATATGGGTTCGAGTCACTTCTGGGTGTGAGTTTTCAGTTATATATTACTGTATATATATATATATATATATATATATATAATATATATATATATATATATATATATATATATATATATATATATATATACTATATATATATATATATATATATATATGTATATATATATATATATGTATATATATATATATATATATATATATATGATATATATATATATATATATATATATATATATATATATTATATATATATATATATACATATATATATATATATATGTATATATATATATATATATATATATATATATATATATATATATATATATAATATATAATATATATAATATATATATACATATACATTGTGAGGGTACCACCTCTGGTGCCAATGTGGGGACCCATAGCCTCGGAGAAGAAAATAAAAAGTATTCAGAGGAGACCTTGTGGTTTCTCACTGAACACTAATATTATCTTCTCTACCACCCCCATTCTTTTGTATGTACACATATATATTTACATTTATTTGAACTTTGTTACAAAGAAGGAGTTACATATGGGTTACAAAGATGGTTATCATAGGTTGTCGAGTTCCTCCAGCTCCTCAGATGGCGGGCAGGAACCCTGGATGCAGTGCGCATTTCCCCTCTGTATCGCCACACTGAGGCGCTGGAAAAGAAAGCTTGCAGCTCTTGGGTCCCTTGTTGTTTCAATGAGACTAGAACCCAGTTCCTTCAAAAAACTGGTAGCACTTTTACCCCAGGCGCCGAGTGTCTCAGAAGCAATGGGGACAAAATTCCCTGTGGGTGGCAGCGCCACCTGGTTGTGCAACACTGAGGTTAATGTAGGTGTTAGCCAGGGTTGATACGCACGTGTAGTCCCATACCAACTGCTTGCCATTCTTCCAGGGGTTTCACTGTGATACCATCCGGGGGACCAATAGAGCATCAGAGTTATGGGGCGTTAGGTAACGGGGCTCTCTTTCAGCTGGGCATCCAGCTGTGGTGAGGCTCCTCTTGATGATGTCGTTAACTTCACTGTGCCTCGAGTGCCATCCCCCTGTGCTTTGGCAGAGTAGGCCATGGTGGCCGTACCTGTCAGCCACCACCTCGCCGCAAATACACCTATATCTGGTGTGGATTGGGGCAGCAAGGCGGAGGGCCACAGCAATTCGGAGGGCGTGTGGTGTGAGACGCGTGCCAGTTGCCGACATTGGGGTTGCTAACAGAAATCCCCTGCATGTGGTGCTGCTACTGCTGTGAGGCGAGCAATGTCGTGTTGTGTTGTTGCAGCACCCAGGCACTCTGCAGCAACTTGGTCTACAATGGGGCCATCCCAGCTGGATTGCTTGTGGGCATTTGGGGATGGTGGTTGAGGTGATTGGCCTGCACGAGAGGCCCACTCTGTGGCACAGCATGTAAAATTGGGATCATGTACACCTGCCAGCTGATGTAAGTGGGCAGGTAGAATTTCCTTCACAAGGTCGTCGGATGCTGATAAGGAGGACAGGAAGGCTGGAACAGCGATTTGCGTTGCTGTTCGAACTCCGAGGCCCCAAGTCTTACGGAAGAGAGGCTTGTTCCACTGTAGGTCATCGAGAGAGAGGTTAAGGGCTTTTTCTAGCATTGATTTCAGTAACCGGTCATACTCACTTAGTTTTTGGCTACGTGCTTTCTGAGGTGATGGTGAACACCTCAGAAAGTAGGTTAACCTGGGGAGGGACAGACATCTGGTGATGAGGTAGAGTGCATCATGAGCATCAATATCCTCAATCTCCCATCCATCCTCTTAAGGTCGGCGATTTTCTTATCAAGGACCTCATCGATGGCTTTCAACCCCAGGGCAGCTCCTAGGAGTGTGCTGTCTTCAGGTTTAGTTTTATGGATATTTGGCAGAAGACCCTCTATTCTCTCTACGATGCCCTGGTTGGAACATATTATTTCACATTTAGAAGGGTTCAGGGTGAGGCCTAAAACTGCACCTTGCTCCTGGATTTTTCTGATGTCCTCCACGAGGGAGTCTTGGGAACCAGCTAGGGTACCATCATCCAAGAACCAGATATTAAGCTCGCTGGACAGGACTTCTGTGACTTGTTTGATGACTAAGCAGAAAAGGAGAGGAGCAAGGGGGTCACCCTGTTGGACGCCTTCTCGCGAGTCAATTTCATGTTCGCCAAAAAGTAGCTTAAGATCCATACTGTAGCATGAATGTACAAAAGGGTAGAGGGAAGGGAAATGACTATGAACCGCATGGAGTACAGCATCCCTCCGCACCAAATTGAAGGCATTTTGAAATCTAGCTTGATAAGGGCCTCATATATATATATATATATATATATATATATATATATATATATATATATATATATATATATATATATATATATATATATATATATATATATATATATATATTATTAAATATGACCGAAAAAGTAAGATTAATAATTCTAACAAGAATTTTCTCAATCTTTCGTACATTACGCTTCACTGTTGGAGGTAAATCAAAAATCAATTCTCCAAAATTCATTTTTTATTTCTAGTCTGACGCGACACGAGCGCGTTTCGTAAAACTTATTACATTTTCAAAGACTTTAGTTCACAAATACACAACTGAATAGAACTTACGCATCTCCGATTTTATATCTACATTTGAGTGAGGTGGAAGGGGTGATGTGGCATTAACACAAGACAGAACAAAATGTGGTTTTAATAGGGTATTAATTTCATCAACACAAGACAGAACAAGAGTATTAATAGGGTATTAATTTCATCAACACAAGACAGAACACGAAACAATGGATATTGAATAGAAGTGTTTGTAGAAAGCCTATTGGTCCATATTTCTTGATGCTTCTATATTGGAGCGGAGTCTTGAGGTGGGTAGAATATAGTTGTGCAATAATTGGCTGTTGATTGCTGGTGTTGACTTCTTGATGTGTAGTGCCTCGCAAACATCAAGCCGCCTGCTATCGCTGTATCTATCGATGATTTCTGTGTTGTTTACTAGGATTTCTCTGGCGATGGTTTGGTTGTGGGAAGAGATTATATGTTCCTTAATGGAGCCCTGTTGCTTATGCATCGTTAAACGCCTAGAAAGAGATGTTGTTGTCTTGCCTATATACTGGGTTTTTGGAGCTTACAGTCCCCAAGTGGGCATTTGAAGGCATAGACGACGTTAGTCTCTTTTAAAGCGTTCTGTTTTGTGTCTGGAGAGTTTCTCATGAGTAGGCTGGTTGTTTTTCTGGTTTTATAGTAAATCGTCAGTTGTATCCTCTGATTTTTGTCTGTAGGGATAACGTTTCTATTAACAATATCTTTCAGGACCCTTTCCTCCGTTTTATGAGCTGTGGAAAAAAAGTTCCTGTAAAATAGTCTAATAGGGGGTATAGGTGTTGTGTTAGTTGTCTCTTCAGAGGTTGCATGGCTTTTCACTTTCCTTCTTATGATGTCTTCGACGAAACCATTGGAGAAGCCGTTATTGACTAGGACCTGCCTTACCCTACAGAGTTCTTCATCGACTTGCTTCCATTCTGAGCTGTGGCTGAGAGCACGGTCGACATATGCGTTAACAACACTCCTCTTGTACCTGTCTGGGCAGTCGCTGTTGGCATTTAGGCACATTCCTATGTTTGTTTCCTTAGTGTAGACTGCAGTGTGGAAACCTCCGCCCTTTTCCATGACTGTTACGTCTAGAAAGGGCAGCTTCCCATCCTTTTCCATCTCGTAAGTGAAACGCAGCACGGAACTCTGCTCAAATGCCTCCTTCAGCTCCTGCAGATGTCTGACATCAGGTACCTGTGTAAAAATGTCGTCAACATACCTGCAGTATATGGCCGGTTTCAAGTTCATGTCGACTAAGACTTTTTGCACGATGGTACCCATGTAGAAGTTGCAAACAGGACACCTAGGGAGAACCCATGGCGACCCCATCTACTTGCTTATACATGTGCCCATCCGGGCTCAAGAAGGGTGCCTCTTTAGTACAAGCTTGGAGTAGTTTCCTCAGAATATTTTCTGGTATGTCAAGAGGAGTACAGGCTGGATCACGATACACTCTGTCGGCTATCATTCCGATTGTCTCGTCCACAGGTACGTTGGTAAACAGCGATTCTACGTCCAACGAGGCTCTTATCCCTGTGGCCCGTGTGCCCCGCAGTAAGTCAACAAATTCCTTTGGAGACTTCAGGCTGAAGGCGCAAGGAACATAAGGAGTCAGCAGGCCGTTGAGTCGCTTCGCCAGTCTGTACGTGGGTGTGGGTATCTGGCTAATGATTGGCCGAAGTGGGTTTCCAGGCTTGTGCGTCTTGACATTTCCATACACATATCCAGGTTTATATTCCCCAATGATCTTTGGCAGGTGGAGTCCGGATTTGTGAACGCCAAGAAATTTCTTGGCGTTCACAAATCCGGACTCCACCTGCCAAAGATCATTGGGGAATATAAACCTGGATATGTGTATGGAAATGTCAAGACGCACAAGCCTGGAAACCCACTTCGGCCAATCATTAGCCAGATACCCACACCCACGTACAGACTGGCGAAGCGACTCAACGGCCTGCTGACTCCTTATGTTCCTTGCGCCTTCAGCCTGAAGTCTCCAAAGGAATTTGTTGACTTACTGCGGGGCACACGGGCCACAGGGATAAGAGCCTCGTTGGACGTAGAATCGCTGTTTACCAACGTACCTGTGGACGAGACAATCGGAATGATAGCCGACAGAGTGTATCGTGATCCAGCCTGTACTCCTCTTGACATACCAGAAAATATTCTGAGGAAACTACTCCAAGCTTGTACTAAAGAGGCACCCTTCTTGAGCCCGGATGGGCACATGTATAAGCAAGTAGATGGGGTCGCCATGGGTTCTCCCCTAGGTGTCCTGTTTGCAACTTCTACGTGGGTACCATCGAGCAAAAAGTCTTAGTCGACATGAACTTGAAACCGGCCATATACTGCAGGTATGTTGACGACATTTTTACACAGGTACCTGATGTCAGACATCTGCAGGAGCTGAAGGAGGCATTTGAGCAGAGTTCCGTGCTGCGTTTCACTTACGAGATGGAAAAGGATGGGAAGCTGCCCTTTCTAGACGTAACAGTCATGGAAAAGGGCGGAGGTTTCCACACTGCAGTCTACACTAAGGAAACAAACATAGGAATGTGCCTAAATGCCAACAGCGACTGCCCAGACAGGTACAAGAGGAGTGTTGTTAACGCATATGTCGACCGTGCTCTCAGCCACAGCTCAGAATGGAAGCAAGTCGACGAAGAACTCTGTAGGGTAAGGCAGGTCCTAGTCAATAACGGCTTCTCCAATGGTTTCGTCGAAGACATCATAAGAAGGAAAGTGAAAAGCCATGCAACCTCTGAAGAGACAACTAACACAACACCTATACTCCCTATTAGACTATTTTACAGGAACTTTTTTTCCACAGCTCATAAAACGGAGGAAAGGGTCCTGAAAGATATTGTTAATAGAAACGTTATCCCTACAGACAAAAATCAGAGGATACAACTGACGATTTACTATAAAACCAGAAAACAACCAGCCTACTCATGAGAAACTCTCCAGACACAAAACAGAACGCTTTAAAAGAGACTAACGTCGTCTATGCCTTCAAATGCCCACTTGGGGACTGTAAGCTCCAAAAACCCAGTATATAGGCAAGACAACAACATCTCTTTCTAGGCGTTTAACGATGCATAAGCAACAGGGCTCCATTAAGGAACATATAATCTCTTCCCACAACCAAACCATCGCCAGAGAAATCCTAGTAAACAACACAGAAATCATCGATAGATACAGCGATAGCAGGCGGCTTGATGTTTGCGAGGCACTACACATCAAGAAGTCAACACCAGCAATCAACAGCCAATTATTGCACAACTATATTCTACCCACCTCAAGACTCCGCTCCAATATAGAAGCATCAAGAAATATGGACCAATAGGCTTTCTACAAACACTTCTATTCAATATCCATTGTTTCGTGTTCTGTCTTGTGTTGATGAAATTAATACCCTATTAATACTCTTGTTCTGTCTTGTGTTGATGAAATTAATACCCTATTAATACCACATTTTGTTCTGTCTTGTGTTAATGCCACATCACCCCTTCCACCTCACTCAAATGTAGATATAAAATCGGAGATGCGTAAGTTCTATTCAGTTGTGTATTTGTGAACTAAAGTCTTTGAAAATGTAATAAGTTTTACGAAACGCGCTCGTGTCGCGTCAGACTAGAAATAAAAAATGAATTTTGGAGAATTGATTTTTGATTTACCTCCAACAGTGAAGCGTAATGTACGAAAGATTGAGAAAATTCGTGTTAGAATTATTAATCTTACTTTTTCGGTCATATTTAATAATATATGTCTACAGGAAAGACTGCTACCAAAATATACTAATATATATATATATATATATATATATATATATATATATATATATATATATATATATATATATATATATATGCACACAAACTTGCCTACACTCGCAAGTGAAGTTAACACAACTTTAGACACCACCCACCAGGTAGACTCGAATCCAGACAGCACAGTTGCTCACACAACTGGCATAACAAGTACGCCTTAACCTACTACACCAAACTCAGACCCTTAAAAGGAATGGAAATTTCAGGGCATTTCCCTTAACATTTCCACTCCTCAAGTGCATATATGAATATCATTAAACGCTGTATATCTACCAACCAGTTTAAAAGGGAGACTAAGAAATATAAAAAAAAAATGATTGCAGTGCTTAATTCATCCAGAATCATTCCAGATTCCGGGCAACAAAAATCATCCCAGAGCTAAGTCATCTCTCGCATCAGGAACTGTCTAGGGCCACAGAACTAACAACACTGCAAACCTGGCATGACAGGGCGGATCTCATTGAAACTTTCAAAATACTAAACAATTTGGAGGATGTTGATCAGGATATTTTCTTCACAAGGTCAGATGTAACACAAACAAGGAGCAACGGGTTCAAGCTCAATACGTCACAATGTAGGACTGAGAACAGCTAGGAGATGTTTTTTCACCCACAGGGTTATTAACTCGTGGAATCGTATACTCGCCAAAGCCGTAAAGGCCTAAACTCTGTTAACTTTTAAAGTAAAAGTGCAAAAGATCATCAAGGTAAATGGGGAACCTTCGACAAGCCGCTGGCTTCCTGTCCTCGTCGAGGCCACTAGTCTTAGTGGCTCTCGGGTAAACTCCATTATCGGTGAAAAATTACAGTAAGCTGCCGCCTAATAAGGACAGCCTGGGTAACTTTAGAAAATAAGATAACTCAAGGAAGATATCAGTTACAAATATGCCAAAAATATACAATAAATGAAAACTAGTTCGATTTCAATCAAACTTTTTTGACGAGTTGTATATGAAAATTGTTTCATCTGGTCCAAGTCTCGGCATCGTAGCATAAATAAGAAGGGAGAAAATAATATTGAATTATGTGTCAAAAATTTTCCAAAATGGTCAAAAATTAACATCAAACAAAAGTGTCAACTGAAATCATGTCTATGACTCTCAGCTATCATAATAGCATATATTAACAAAAATTAATAATTAGTTTCATAAAAAGAATATAGTTAAAAAAATTGATTTGTTTTCAATTTTACTTTTCTTATTTGTTTATCGCATGATTTGCATGAAACTTATACACGTGACTGCACGTGAGCCTATCTGTAAGGGTGCCAATTTTAGAGGAAATTGGTTGATGTCAACCTCAGCCACAGATGGCAGCACATTACACTTTAATTGTTAATGATTTATTTTTCAAGTAACATAAACTGAGTCCCTACATTTCATTTTTCTTCAATTTACATGAAACTTAATCTTATATGTAAAGTTTATGTCTCTAAAATCTTATGCCAGCGTTTTATCCTAAGTTCATTTATTAATTTTACAATAGCAATAAACATGATAAACTTGCATAATTTTTTTAGGGAAATTTGACTATTTGTATTAGTAGAACTAAACATATTTTGGAAAATCCGCAGCTACAGATCTTTTATTATATGCTAATGTGCTAGAAAATTTTCATAGAATGATTATATTTGAAACTTATGGTTGTAGGAACTTATGAAAATGTGTAATATTCGTTGAAAAAAAATTAAATCTCCCTTTCTATTTAGGCTGCAGTACTGAAACTTGGGACAATTGCAGCCTTTTTATATACAACTAGTCAAAAAAGATTTGTTAACATTGAACAAAGTTTAAAAAACTAACTCATGGTTCCTTAATTAAGTTCATATTTGTTAGCAAAGACACTTTGCATCAGAGTTACTAAGGTAATTATTAGTCAACAAGTAAGGTTAATTCAGCATTATCAGCGCTGAATTAACTTTACTGGTGGATATTGCAGCCAACTGGGAAGTGTATTGATATATGAGTGTGTACACCTCAGGTGTCTGCGGGACGTGGTCGGCCATGGTGGGCGTAGGGGTGGGCGGTGTTTGGGTGAGACGGTGCCGCCCACGGGCCAGGACGGTGGCGCTGGTCATGGCCGCCTGTCTGGCCACCCACACCGCCGCCCTCCTCTCCCTCATGTTTATATCCTGCCATGTTGACGCTGACCTCCCCGGCATCATGGCCCCTGACTTCAGGTATGTCCAACACTTCAGGTATGTCCAACACTTCAGGTATGTCCAACACTTCAGGTATGTCCAACACTTCAGGTATGTCCAACACTTCAGGTTTGTCCAACACTTCAGGTTTGTCCAACACTTCAGGTATGTCCAACACTTCAGGTTTGTCCAACACTTCAGGTATGTCCAACACTTCAGGTTTGTCCAACACTTCAGGTATGTCCAACACTTCAGGTATATCCAACACTTCAGGTTTGTCCAACACTTCAGGTATGTCCAACACTTCAGGTATGTCCAACACTTCAGGTATGTCCAACACTTCAGGTATGTCCAACACTTCAGGTATGTCCAACACTTCAGGTATATCCAACACTTCAGGTTTGTCCAACACTTCAGGTATGTCCAACACTTCAGGTATGTCCAACACTTCAGGTATGTCCAACACTTCAGGTATGTCCAACACTTCAGGTTTGTCCAACACTTCAGGTATGTCCAACACTTCAGGTATGTCCAACACTTCAGGTATGTCCAACACTTCAGGTTTGTCCAACACTTCAGGTATGTCCAACACTTCAGGTATGTCCAACACTTCAGGTTTGTCCAACACTTCAGGTATGTCCAACACTTCAGGTATGTCCAACACTTCAGGTATGTCCAACACTTCAGGTATGTCCAACACTTCAGGTTTGTCCAACACTACAGACATGTCCAACACTTCAGACATGTCCAACACTTCAGACATGTCCAACACTTCAGACATGTCCAACACTTCAGACATGTCCAACACTTCAGGTATGTCCAACACTTCAGACATGTCCAACACTTCAGACATGTCCAACACTTCAGACATGTCCAACACTTCAGACATGTCCAACACTTCAGGTATGTCCAACACTTCAGACATGTCCAACACTTCAGGTATGTCCAACACTTCAGACATGTCCAACACTTCAGACATGCCCAACACTTCAGGTATGTCCAACACTTCAGGCATGTCCAACACTTCAGACATGTCCAACACTTCAGACATGTCCAACACTTCAGGTATGTCCAACACTTCAGGTATGTCCAACACTTCAGGTATGTCCAACACTTCAGACATGTCCAACACTTCAGGCATGTCCAACACTTCAGACATGTCCAACACTTCAGGTATGTCCAACACTTCAGACATGTCCAACACTTCAGGTATGTCCAACACTTCAGACATGTCCAACACTTCAGGTATGTCCAACACTTCAGACATGTCCAACACTTCAGACATGTCCAACACTTCAGACATGTCCAACACTTCAGACATGTCCAACACTTCAGGTATGTCCAACACTTCAGACATGTCCAACACTTCAGGTATGTCCAACACTTCAGACATGTCCAACACTTCAGACATGTCCAACACTTCAGGTATGTCCAACACTTCAGACATGTCCAACACTTCAGGTATGTCCAACACTTCAGGTATGTCCAACACTTCAGACATGTCCAACACTTCAGACATGTCCAACACTTCAGGGATGTCCAACACTTCAGGTATGTCCAACACTTCAGACATGTCCAACACTTCAGACATGTCCAACACTTCAGACATGTCCAACACTTCAGGTATGTCCAACACTTCAGGTATGTCCAACACTTCAGACATGTCCAACACTTCAGACATGTCCAACACTTCAGGTATGTCCAACACTTCAGACATGTCCAACACTTCAGACATGTCCAACACTTCAGGTATGTCCAACACTTCAGACATGTCCAACACTTCAGGTATGTCCAACACTTCAGACATGTCCAACACTTCAGACATGTCCAACACTTCAGACATGTCCAACACTTCAGGTATGTCCAACACTTCAGGTATGTCCAACACTTCAGACATGTCCAACACTTCAGACATGTCCAACACTTCAGACATGTCCAACACTTCAGGTATGTCCAACACTTCAGACATGTCCAACACTTCAGGTATGTCCAACACTTCAGACATGTCCAACACTTCAGGCATGTCCAACACTTCAGATATGTCCAACACTTCAGACATGTCCAACACTTCAGGTATGTCCAACACTTCAGACATGTCCAACACTTCAGACATGTCCAACACTTCAGGCATGTCCAACACTTCAGGTATGTCCAACACTTCAGGTATGTCCAACACTTCAGACATGTCCAACACTTCAGACATGTCCAACACTTCAGACATGTCCAACACTTCAGGCATGTCCAACACTTCAGACATGTCCAACACTTCAGGCATGTCCAACACTTCAGACATGTCCAACACTTCAGACATGTCCAACACTTCAGACATGTCCAACACTTCAGACATGTCCAACACTTCAGACATGTCCAACACTTCAGACATGTCCAACACTTCAGACATGTCCAACACTTCAGACATGTCCAACACTTCAGGTATGTCCAACACTTCAGGTATGTCCAACACTTCAGACATGTCCAACACTTCAGACATGTCCAACACTTCAGACATGTCCAACACTTCAGGCATGTCCAACACTTCAGACATGTCCAACACTTCAGGCATGTCCAACACTTCAGACATGTCCAACACTTCAGACATGTCCAACACTTCAGACATGTCCAACACTTCAGACATGTCCAACACTTCAGGCATGTCCAACACTTCAGACATGTCCAACACTTCAGGCATGTCCAACACTTCAGACATGTCCAACACTTCAGACATGTCCAACACTTCAGACATGTCCAACACTTCAGACATGTCCAACACTTCAGGCATGTCCAACACTTCAGACATGTCCAACACTTCAGGCATGTCCAACACTTCAGACATGTCCAACACTTCAGGCATGTCCAACACTTCAGACATGTCCAACACTTCAGACATGTCCAACACTTCAGACATGTCCAACACTTCAGACATGTCCAACACTTCAGACATGTCCAACACTTCAGACATGTCCAACACTTCAGACATGTCCAACACTTCAGACATGTCCAACACTTCAGACATGGCCCACAACTTATGGTCCCTATTTTCAAACATTACTGATTATTGACCAACTTGTTTAACTGCTGATATCTCTCATGTATAAACTAAAAGAAAATTGTAATCTTATGTTTATTTAGTTAAAATTCCTTCTGATGTTCTGTAACATTTTCTGCTGTTCCATCCATCATGTAATTATTATGTCTCCATTTCTTTTTTTTTCCTCTTTACAATTCAATTTATGCTTTTGATCTCAAGTAGTATTTAGTTTTTAGTCAGTTTTCCCACACCTTTCCCGAAACGCTGTGCGTATTATAGTGACTTCAGGCATTGTATGTACTAACTCTATATATTAATCCGACATTATATTTGTAACTCATTTTTAATGTATATATATCTTTACCTGAATAACGTCTTATCAAATACAGGCAGCCTTATAACTTTAGGGATGGCTTTTAACAAGTAACAGTCCTCGTGGCACAGTGGTAAAGCACTCGCCTGCGCTTTGGCCTGGGTTCGTTTCCTGGCTGTAACGGCCAGACATGTTTGGCCTCTCCATGCTTTTCCTCCTCCCACTTCACTCCTTCATCTCACTCTTTGCTTTCGGGGGGATTACTCGCCTTTTCTCCAGCTCCAACTTGTGATGCCATGTTATCCTTGGCCACCATTCATGACGTCAAATTCTCTGCATGTAAGATGTGTGCTATGACTTTTTCTCAGAGACAGGTCATTCTTCGTCACCCATTGTTGCTCTGTGGTAATCCCATTCAGCACAAAGATTATGCTAAACTTTTGGGGTTGATCTTTAATGCTGGTTTGTCTTATAGTCGCAACACATCTTTCACATCAGAGTTGAATCACGGAGACAAGCAGTCTCCGCGGTGTAGTGGTAAGACACTCGCCTGGCGTTCCGCGAGCGCTATGTCATGGGTTCGTATCCTGGCCGGGGAGGATTTACTGGGCGCAATTCCTTAACTGTAGCCTCTGTTTAACGCAACAGTAAAATGTGTACTTGGATGAAAAAACGATTCTTCGCGGCAGGGGATCGTATATATTCCAGGGACCATAGGATTAAGGACTTGCCCGAAACGCTACGCGTACTAGTGGCTGTACAAGAATGTAACAACTCTTGTATATATCTCAAAAAAAAAAAGAATGCTCTGAGGCCTTTACTTTACTCAAACTCTTGTCCTATACTTTCTAGGGAGCTGATAGATGCACACTCTTCTCTTGTGCTGTCTAAACTCCATTATCACTGTCGCTTACTCCTTTACACCTTCGACCTCTTGCTTGATGGTCGGCACCACACTAGGTTATGCCTCTTCTCTGGTGCCTGTCGTTCGTCCCCCATGTTGTACGTTGAAACTGGAGTGCTGTCACTACAGGATCGTTGTGATTGTTACTGCTTTCGCTACCTTGCAAGATCTCTGCAACATTATCTTTCTCACTTTTCACAGGCTTTACTTGTTGCCCCTCCAGTAGGCTCTGTTTCCTTTCAACACCACCTTTTTTTATAAGGATGTCTCATTTACAAGTCTCCCTCTTGGTTTGTGTTCACAATGTCTCATGTCGTTCCATCCATCCATGTCGTTCCATCCATGTCCCACATGGGAAGTTTTGCAAGATTGAACTACATGGTAAAGACTTCTACCCATCCAATTGTTTCGAAATACCTTGTCTTTTTTATATTTTTCTTCACACTACAATTCTGTTGTCCTATTCACAAATGGATCCAATTCTGCTGACAGTGTTGGTTGCTCTGTAGTCTCTCCGGACCAAATCTCCGAGGCTAGCCTCTTCACAACTGAACTGTGACGATCTTGTATGCTCTTCGAAAACTGTTTTTCTGTCATGAACGCTCCTTTATCATTGTGGAGCGTTCCACAGGATTTTGACCATCCTGTGATGGTCAAAATTCAGTATTGGCTGTTTCTTATCTAGCAGAATTAAGCTTTGCTGGGTTTTCATTCATATTGGTGTCTCGCCTTAAATTAGCAAGTTAAATTTAATTCAAGTAAGTAATTATCTAAAGGTGCCAAGCTAGTGGAAATTTAATTTAAACTGAATTTAATTAAATTAAATTAGGTCATATTGCCCTAAATGAATGTGCGGTTACTGCCGCTGAGGAGGCTATCCGCGCTTGTTCCGTTTCCAGAAAAGGCATCCCCTTATTCAGATTCCTACCCAGTCATTCACTCGTCAATCTGAGACCGTTGGCAGGGTCGTTTGTCTTATGTTAAAGGCAACAAACTGCTCACTCCTGAGGGTGGTTTGTCATCTTGGCCTTTATCCTATAACTGTAACCGGCGGTGGGAAACGGCTCTGGCTTGTTATGTATTGGCCATACATGTTTAACTCACAGGCATGTAATGGAACGCTGGCCTGGCCCTTGTTGTCCACATTGCATTGTCCGTCTTACGGTCATGCACCTGCCCAGATTTACAGGACATTCTTGTATCTTTCCAACTGTTCCTAGTGGTCATTTGTCCCTCGATAGAATCTTTAGTGAATCCAATAACTTTGATATTTCTCGCGTTATGTACTTTTATTATCGTATTTGCATGTGAAGTGATTTTTAAGGCCTTTTGAATATACAGCAACACTTGCGGATCTGCATAATCCCCCTTGCTTCGTGCCTTCTTTTCATAATTATTTCTGAGTAATCACATACATACTTATTATAGTACTGTACATGTTGATATATTAAATAATTTAACCTTATTTTAGACAATTTTTTCTACTGTTTCTATCCAAAAACGTATTTTGTTATATCCGTAACGGAACGGCTTCACTGTAGACGACTTATGAAGTCCCATTCAACTCGGGTGAAGTATGTACTTAGACATGTCTTCAGTGAAAACAGACAACTGTTAATTTAGGATAAATCTGTATTTCTAGTTAAGTCAGCTTCAGTAGTTATACACTCTCCCTAATAATTGTCCAACTATGCTGAAGGATCAGGAGTGGACCACTATGTTGTTCCTGTATCTCTGCCTTTATTTTTACTAATGAACCTAATCTGTTACCAGTACTTGTTACATACCTGGAGCATACCTGGTATATTGTTGTTTTAATGAGCCTAATATGGTGCCAGTAGCTATTATAATGACCCTAATCTGTTACTGGCAGTTGTTATTATAATGACCCTAATCTGTTACCAGTACTTGTTACATACCTGGAGCATACCTGGTATATTGTTGTCTTAATGAGCCTAATATGGTGCCAGTAGCTATTATAATGACCCTAATCTGTTACTGGCAGTTGTTATTATAATGAGCCTAATCTGTTACTGGCAGTTGTTATTATAATGACCCTAATCTGTTACTGGCAGTTGTTATTATAATGACCCTAATCTGTTACTGGCAGTTGTTATTATAATGACCCCTAATCTGTTACTGGCAGTTGTTATTATAATGACCCTAATCTGTTACTGGCAGTTGCTATTATAATGAGCCTAATCTGTTACTGGCAGTTGTTATTATAATGACCCTAATCTGTTATTCATTTTACTGAGCCTAATATGGTACTGTAGTTGCTAGTAGTAACTGCCTTACTAGCAATTTCAATAAAATGTTACAGTTTAGCAGTATAGCCGCCAGTGTTAATATGGGTCTGGTGAGCACATCCCAGCTCACAGTAGAGCACATCCCAGCTCACAGTACAGTAGAGCACATCCCAGCTCACAGTACAGTAGAGCACATCCCAGCTCACAGTACAGTAGAGCACATCCCAGCTCACAGTACAGTAGAGCACATCCAAGCTCACAGTAGAGCACATCCCAGCTCACAGTACAGTAGAGCACATCCCAGCTCACAGTACAGTAGAGCACATCCCAGCTCACAGTACAGTAGAGCACATCCCAGCTCACAGTAGAGCACATCCCAGCTCACAGTACAGTAGAGCACATCCCAGCTCACAGTACAGTAGAGCACATCCCAGCTCACAGTACAGTAGAGCACATCCCAGCTCACAGTAGAGCACATCCCAGCTCACAGTACAGTAGAGCACATCCCAGCTCACAGTACAGTAGAGCACATCCCAGCTCACAGTAGAGCACATCCCAGCTCACAGTACAGTAGAGCACATCCCAGCTCACAGTACAGTAGAGCACATCCCAGCTCACAGTACAGTAGAGCACATCCCAGCTCACAGTAGAGCACATCCCAGCTGACAGTAGAGCACATCCCAGCTCACAGTACAGTAGAGCACATCCCAGCTCACAGTACAGTAGAGCACATCCCAGCTCACAGTAGAGCACATCCCAGCTGACAGTAGAGCACATCCCAGCTCACAGTACAGTAGAGCACATCCCAGCTCACAGTACAGTAGAGCACATCCCAGCTCACAGTACAGTAGAGCACATCCCAGCTCACAGTACAGTAGAGCACATCCCAGCTCACAGTACAGTGTACAGCGGTGCTCACTGTCATTGTGCACGTAGGGTTGAGTCTCGCTTCTTGACTCCCATATATCTACTTTAAATCTACTAAAGTATATAGGTTCCCCAGCTTATTGAACTTCGTTATATCTACTTTTAAATGTGTGGAGGAGGAACAGAGAGAAAGAGAGAATGTGTGAATTAGTGTGTAATTACCTAAGTGTAGTTACAGGATGAGAGCTACACTCATGGTGTCCCGTCTTCCCAACACTCTTTGTCATATAACGCTTTGAAACTACTGACGGTCTTGGCCTCCACCACGTTCTCACCTAACTTGTTCCAACCGTCTACCACTCTGTTTGCGAAAGAAATCTTTTTAATATTTTTTTCAGCACTATTATTTCCTTATCTTGAATCTGTGTCCTCTTGTTCGTGCAGTTGCTGGTTTCAGGAATTCCTCTTTATCAATTTGGTCGATTCCAGTTAGTATTTTGTAAGTGGTGATCATTTCACCTCTTTTTCTTCTATCTTCTAGTTTTGGTATGTTTAGCGCCTCTAGTCTCTCCTCGTAACTCTTGTTTTTCAGTTCCGGAAGCCATTTTGTAGCATACCTTTGCAACTTTCCCAGTTTATGTGCTTCTTGAAATTTGGGCACCACACAACTGCTGCATATTCCAATTTTGGTCTCACAAAAGTCATGAACAGTTTCTTTAGTATTTCACCATCAATATAATTAAAAGCAAGTCTGAAAGCGACACATACGCGCCTCTCATAATGTTCTTTATGTGTTCCTCTGGCGACAGCTCACTATCCACAACCACCCCTCAGGTCTCGTTCTTATTAGAGTTCTGTAATTCCTTTCCACATAATTTGTAAGTTGTGTTTGGTCTATTTTCTAAGATTCCACATTCCATCACATGGCATTAATTCACATTGAATTCCATTTGCCACACATATTTTATCTAGATTAATTTGAAGGACATGACGCAAACAATTGTCTGCGTCTAATATCTTGCCATCATCCGTAAACATGTTCATATAATTCTGTATTCCTTCTGGTAGATCGTTTATGTACACGATGAACAATACTGGTGCAAGAACTGAACCCTGTGGTACTCCACTAGTAACATTCCTCCAGTCAGATACCTTGTCCCTGATTACTGCCCTCATCTGTCTGTCAGTTAGAATGTTTTTTATCCATGCCAGAATTCTCTTTGTCACCCCTCCAGCATGTTCCAGTTTCCAGAACAGCCTCTTGTGTGGGACTATGAAAAGCCTTTTTTTTTTTAGGTCTGAATGAACACAGTCAACCCAACCACCTCTTTCTTGTAGTATCTCTGAGGCTCTATCATAAAAACTAATCAGATTTGTTACACAGGGTCTTCCTATTTAAAAACCCATACTGTTTTATTATTTATTTATTTCATTTTATATATATATATATATATATTATATATATATATATATATATATATATATATATATATATATATATATATATATATATATATATATATATATATTGGTGTATACTGGCAGCAGGTTTTCTTTCAAACATGTTTCATTGAATATGACCGCATATTCTGTATTTATTATTTTCTGGTTTAGGGCTTCTATCCCTCTAACTATTTTCTTAGCATCAGGGCTTAATTGAAATAGGAATTCTCCAAAACTCATTTTCGTACTTTTAAGGTGAAGAAAAGAAGTGATTTACTATAGAGTGTATTACACTTATTTGTATAATTTGCACGACGTTTCGAACCTCCATGGTTCATTCTCAAGTGAACAGATCTTACAATACTAGTTGATTTTATACCCGCATTAGGTCAGGTGATAATACAATGAAGGTGAAAACATGGGGGGATACATAAGGGATAAACATAGGGGCTGCAGAAGGCTTATTGGCCCATACGAGGCATCTCCTATCTAAACACAAAGATTAATCCAGTGTAATTGGCCTGTTATGTTGGACATTGTCTTCTGTGTTGGCATCGATATGTTCTTGTCTTGTCCTTACTCTCATGGTGGGTAGAGTAAATAGTTCCGTGATTTGGGTGTTCATGGTAGGTCGCTCTATTCTTATGTGAATTGCCTCAAGAATTTGTAATCTTCTTGAATCTTGGGTTTTGTCTATTATGCAAGTATTCTTGTTCAACATTTCTCTTGTTAGAGTAATGTCATGGGCTTGTCTCATGTGATTCCTAGGGGCACCAGATTGAAGATGGCATGTCAAACGCCTCGTCAGCTTGGTCGACGTCATACCTATGTCTTACATTGAAGGTTACATCCTTCGTGGGGGCAAGTGTACATGTATACAACGCTTGACTGCTGTAGAGGGTTCTCCGTCGGCTTCGGGCTGTTTTTGATAAGGAGTTCGGAAGTCTTCTTGGTTTTGTAGAATATTATCAGGTTTATGTTTTGGTTAGGAGTAGTGCTTTTTACTCCTTTACGGATTATTTCTTTCATTATTCTTTCCTCTTTTATATGTTCACTGTGCATGGTTGATTTGTAATATAATTTTATTGGGGTGTTGTTGTTTCTGTTCTAGGTTCTGAATTATACCAACGGTCCAAGTGTCTTCTTATAGCAGCGTTTATTTCCGCGTTGCTATATCCGTTGTTCACCAATACCTGAGTTACTCTTTCAAACTCTCTACTCACGTTGCTCCATTCAGAGCAGTGGGTAAGCGCTCGACGATATAAGCATTGAGAACACTGGCTTTGTATCTTTGGGGGCACTCACTTCTACCGTTCAGGCATAATCCTATGTTGGTGGGCTTGGTATATACGTTGGTGCTTAAAGAGGTTCCTGTTTTTGTTATTAGTACATCCAAGAATGGCAGACTGTTATTTTCACTATTTTCATGTGTAAATCGGAGTACTGACTCTCTCTCTAGGTGTCTTTTTAGGTCAATTAGTTCATCTGAGTCTTTTACTATTACGAATATGTCATCTACATAAATTGTCAATTCTTATCTAAACCAAAGATGCATCAAAAACGCCTGGAAATCGAAATGCTTCTGGACGATATCCATAAGCTAGAAGACAACAAAAAAGTCATCACCACTGACACACTTCAAGCTGAACTACTTGCAGAAGCAGGGAAAAAACGAGGAACATATTCATCTACAATCTTAACCACACGACTCAAAGAAGCAGCGAAACAACTAAAAAATCTGAAAGACGTAACAATAAGAAAAGCCGACAAAACAGCAGCATATGTATTGATTCCTACCCATGAATACATGAACAAAATTAGCGACATCCTAAGTGACGACTCCAAATTTCAACGAATCACGAGGAACCCCGTAGAAGACCTTAAGCGGAAAGTAAACAAAACAATTACAGCAATCAACGCAAAGAAAGGTAGTGTGCATTTCAATAAACTTCAAGGCGACTATGGCTTAGGATATGCCTACGGCAATGTTAAGACGCATAAACCAGGTAACCCACTACGCCCTATAATCAGCCAAATACCAACCCCAACTTATCACCTGGCAAAGAAACTCAATGAACTCCTAACTCCATACACTCCAAGTAAGTTTAGTCTACAATCATCAGCAGATTTCCTAGAATTGATCAAATCTACCCAGCCCGATGGAATCATCGCTTCAACTGGACGTTGAATCCCTTTTTACCAACGTCCCAGTCGACACAACCATAGGAATGATACTGGACAGAGTATACAGAGACGAGAGCACCCCCAAATTAGACATACCTGAGCCACACTTGAAAAGTCTTCTCGAAGCATGTACAAAGGAAGCCCCTTTCATCAGTCCACAAGGAGACATGTATTTACAAATAGACGGAGTAGCAATGGGCTCCCCTTAGGAGTTTTATTTGCTAATTTTTATATGGGAACCATCGAAGATAGGGTCTTCAGTAGCAGACAAAAACCAACTGTATACTGCCGTTATGTAGATGACATATTCGTAATAGTAAAAGACTCAGATGAACTAATTGACCTAAAAAGACACCTAGAGAGAGAGTCAGTACTCCGATTTACACATGAAAATAGTGAAAATAACAGTCTGCCATTCTTGGATGTACTAATAACAAAAACAGGAACCTCTTTAAGCACCAACGTATATACCAAGCCCACCAACATAGGATTATGCCTGAACGGTAGAAGTGAGTGCCCCCAAAGATACAAAGCCAGTGTTCTCAATGCTTATATTCGTCGAGCGCTTACCCACTGCTCTGAATGGAGCAACGTGAGTAGAGAGTTTGAAAGAGTAACTCAGGTATTGGTGAACAACGGATATAGCAACGCGGAAATAAACGCTGCTATAAGAAGACACTTGGACCGTTGGTATAATTCAGAACCTAGAACAGAAACCACAACACCCCCAATAAAATTATATTACAAATCAACCATGCACAGTGAACATATAAAAGAGGAAAGAATAATGAAAGAAATAATCCGTAAAGGAGTAAAAAGCACTACTCCTAACCAAAACATAAACTTGATAATATTCTACAAAACCAAGAAGACTTCCGAACTCCTTATCAAAAACAGCCCGAAGCCGACGGAGAACCCTCTACAGCAGTCAAGCGTTGTATACATGTACACTTGCCCCCACGAAGGATGTAACCTTCAATGTAAGTACATAGGTATGACGTCGACCAAGCTGACGAGGCGTTTGACATGCCATCTTCAATCTGGTGCCCCTAGGAATCACATGAGACAAGCCCATGACATTACTCTAACAAGAGAAATGTTGAACAAGAATACTTGCATAATAGACAAAACCCAAGATTCAAGAAGATTACAAATTCTTGAGGCAATTCACATAAGAATAGAGCGACCTACCATGAACACCCAAATCACGGAACTATTTACTCTACCCACCATGAGAGTAAGGACAAGACAAGAACATATCGATGCCAACACAGAAGACAATGTCCAACATAACAGGCCAATTACACTGGATTAATCTTTGTGTTAGATAGGAGATGCCTCGTATGGGCCAATAAGCCTTCTGCAGCCCCTATGTTTATCCCTTATGTATCCCCCCATGTTTTCACCTTCATTGTATTATCACCTGACCTAATGCGGGTATAAAATCAACTAGTATTGTAAGATCTGTTCACTTGAGAATGAACCATGGAGGTTCGAAACGTCGTGCAAATTATACAAATAAGTGTAATACACTCTATAGTAAATCACTTCTTTTCTTCACCTTAAAAGTACGAAAATGAGTTTTGGAGAATTCCTATTTCAATTAAGCCCTGATGCTAAGAAAATAGTTAGAGGGATAGAAGCCCTAAACCAGAAATAATAAATACAGAATATGCGGTCATATTCAATGAAACATATATATATTATATATATATATATATTATATATATATATATATATATATATATATATATATATATATATATATATGCGAACAAGCCTGAATGGTCCCAAGGACTATATGCAACTGAGGAGGAGTTGCATAATTCTGGGGTGTGAGTTTTCAGTTATATATATATATATATATATATATATATATATATATATATATATATATAATATATATATATATATATATATATATATATATATATATATATAATATACAAGACATTGGGTTTATGAGAGTACATAGCATTGATGTTTTTAAATTCTTGTAAAGCCACCTACCAAATAGGTGAGTACAATTAGGTGAGTACTAACACACACAGCGTTTCGGGCAGGTCCTTTATCTAACAGATAATTTTAAGTAAGTTATTTGTAGCAAATTGAGAACTGTTAACAGGTATATTGCAAGAAAAATTTACGAAGATTAGAAGGTACATTATAGTAAAATTTGAGGAGTATGAACAGGTACAGTATAGCATAATTTGAGGATTATATCTAAGTATATTGTAGTAAAATATGCTTGCAATATAACTAACATGATATAAGACGATATTAGTGATTACAACGGTGAATGGCTCAGGCAGGTTTGTTGGGGGAGTGGGTAGTACTAGATACAGTGTGTGTGTGTGTGTGTGTGCGTGTGTGCGTGTGTGCGTGTGTGCGTGTGTGCGTGTACTCACCTAGTTGTACTCACCTAGTTGTGTTTGCGGGGGTTGAGCTCTGGCTCTTTGGTCCCGCCTCTCAACCGTCAATCAACAGGTGTACAGATTCCTGAGCCTATCGGGCTCTGTCATATCTACACTTGAAACTGTGTATGGAGTCAGCCTCCACCACATCACTTCCTAATGCATTCCATTTGTCAACCACTCTGACACTAAAAAAGTTCTTTCTAATATCTCTGTGGCTCATTTGGGCACTCAGTTTCCACCTGTGTCCCCTTGTGCGTGTTCCCCTTGTGTTAAATAGACTGTCTTTATCTACCCTATCAATCCCCTTCAGAATCTTGAATGTGGTGATCATGTCCCCCCTAACTCTTCTGTCTTCCAGCGAAGTGAGGTTTAATTCCCGTAGTCTCTCCTCGTAGCTCATACCTCTCAGCTCGGGTACTAGTCTGGTGGCAAACCTTTGAACCTTTTCCAGTTTAGTCTTATCCTTGACTAGATATGGACTCCATGCTGGGGCTGCATACTCCAGGATTGGCCTGACATATGTGGTATACAAAGTTCTGAATGATTCTTTACACAAGTTTCTGAATGCCGTTCGTATGTTGGCCAGCCTGGCATATGCCGCTGATGTTATCCGCTTGATATGTGCTGCAGGAGACAGGTCTGGCGTGATATCAACCCCCAAGTCTTTTTCCTTCTCTGACTCCTGAAGAATTTCCTCTCCCAGATGATACCTTGTATCTGGCCTCCTGCTCCCTACACCTATCTTCATTACATTACATTTGGTTGGGTTAAACTCTAACAACCATTTGTTCGACCATTCCTTCAGCTTGTCTAGGTCTTCTTGAAGCCTCAAACAGTCCTCTTCTGTTTTAATCCTTCTCATAATTTTAGCATCGTCCGCAAACATTGAGAGAAATGAATCGATACCCTCCGGGAGATCATTTACATATATCAGAAACAAGATAGGACCGAGTACAGAGCCCTGTGGGACTCCACTGGTGACTTCACGCCAATCGGAGGTCTCACCCCTCACCGTAACTCTCTGCTTCCTATTGCTTAGATACTCCCTTATCCACTGGAGCACCTTACCAGCTACACCTGCCTGTCTCTCCAGCTTATGTACCAGCCTCTTATGCGGTACTGTGTCAAAGGCTTTCCGACAATCCAAGAAAATGCAGTCCGCCCAGCCCTCTCTTTCTTGCTTAATCTGTGTCACCTGATCGTAGAATTCTATCAAGCCTGTAAGGCAAGATTTACCCTCCCTGAATCCATGTTGGCGATTTGTCACGAAGTCCCTTCTCTCCAGATGTGTTACCAGGTTTTTTCTCACGATCTTCTCCATCACCTTGCATGGTATACAAGTCAAGGACACTGGCCTGTAGTTCAGTGCCTCTTGTCTGTCGCCCTTTTTGTATATTGGGACCACATTCGCCGTCTTCCATATTTCTGGTAGGTCTCCCGTCTCTAGTGATTTACTATACACTATGGAGAGTGGCAAGCAAAGTGCCTCTGCACATTCTTTCAGTACCCATGGTGAGATCCCATCTGGACCAACCGCCTTTCTAACATCCAGATCCAGCAGGTGTCTCTTGACCTCCTCTCTCGTAATTTCGAACTCCTCCAAGGCCGCCTGGTTTACTTCCCTTTCTCCTAGCACAGTGACCTCACCCTGTTCTATTGTGAAGACCTCCTGGAACCTCTTGTTGAGTTCCTCACACACCTCTCTGTCATTCTCTGTATACCTGTCCTCGCCTGTTCTAAGTTTCAATACCTGTTCTTTCACTGTTGTTTTCCTTCTGATGTGACTGTGGAGTAGCTTTGGTTCGGTCTTGGCTTTGTTTGCTATATCATTTTCAAAAATTTTCTCTGCTTCTCTTCTCACCCTGACGTACTCATTCCTGGTTCTCTGGTATCTCTCCCTGCTTTCTGTTGTTCTGTTATTCCGGAAGTTCCTCCACGCCTCCTTGTTCAGTTTCTTCGCTTCCATACATGCCCTATTATACCATGGATTCTTTTGTTGCTTCTCGGATTTTTCCCTTTGGGCCGGGATGAACCTGTTTACTGCCTCCTGACACTTTTGGGTAACATAGTCCATCATACCCTGTACAGACTTGTCTCTGAGGTCTGTGTCCCAAGGTATTTCACTTAGGAAACTTCTCATCTGTTCATAATTCCCCTTTCGGTATGCCAGCCTTTTGATTCCTAGTTCTTTTTGGGGGGAGATAAGTCCTAGCTCTACCAGGTACTCAAAGTTCAATACACTGTGGTCACTCATTCCCAAGGGCGCTTCCATCTTAACTTCCCTTATATCCCATTCATTTAGGGTAAATATCAAATCAAGCATTGCTGGTTCATCTTCTCCTCTCATTCTTGTTGGCTCTTTGGTATGCTGGCTTAGAAAGTTTCTTGTTGCCACGTCCAGCAGCTTAGCTCTCCATGTTTCTGGTCCTCCATGCGGGTCTCTGTTCTTCCAATCTATCTTCCCATGGTTGAAGTCTCCCATAATTAGTAGTCCAGATCCATTCCTGCTAGCAACAGAAGCTGCTCTTTCTATTATGTTAATGGTGGCCATGTTGTTTCTATCATATTCCTGTCTAGGTCTTCTGTCATTTGGTGGTGGATTATATATGACTGCGACTATAATTTTTTTCCCTCCATTTGTTACAGTACCTGCTATGTAGTCACTGAAACCTTCACAGCCCTGAATATCCATCTCCTCAAAATCCCAGCCTTTTCTTACCAGCAGAGCTACACCACCCCCACCTCTTCCTTCCCTCTCTTTCCGCATAACATAATAGTCCTGTGGAAACACTGCATTTGTTATTGTTTTCGTGATCTTTGTTTCTGTGAGGGCTATTATGTCTGGGTTTTCCTCTAGTACCAGTTCTCCAAGCTCATTTGCTTTATTTGTAATTCCATCTATGTTAGTGTACATCGCTTTGAGGCTCACTTTCTTCTGTCCCTTCTCAAATCGCCTCCTTGGTGAGTGTTCTGCTGGTGGGGGAGGCTGTTCCATGGGTGTGAGGACCTGTGAGGTGGGTAACAGGATCTCAGAGGATACTGGAATGAGGGGCGGGGGATCCAGTGAAGGGGGAGGGACAGGGAGGGTATGGGGTGAAAGGGGAGGGAGGACGGGAAGGAAAGGGGGGGAGGGAGGACTCGGGAGGAGGGGAGGGGTAGAAGGGTGGGGATTGGGTGTGGGGGGAGGGAGATTTGGCTGAACTTTTGAGTGGGGGCAGGGAGGGTTTGGGGTAGGGGGGTTTTCTATGCAGAGGAGGGAGGCGGGGTTGTCCTCCCTTCTGGTGTTACTGGGTAGCTGGTTGTGGGTTCCCCCCTCGCCTCTGGGGGTGTTGTGTTGGGAGCTGTGACTTCCTGGTTTTCCCCTCTCGCCCTGCGCCTCTTCCTTGCTTCTGCCGCCACGGCTCTCTCCTCCCTTGTCATGTCTCGCTGGAGGAATACATTTTTTAATTTTCCCACGTTTTTCAGGGAGCTCTTCCTTGATAGGATCCTCTCCTTTGTGTTCTCGTTTGCAAACACTATCTTTATCATTCGGTCTCGGTCTTTGTTGTACCGGCCTAGCCTGAAAACCTTCTCAATGCTATGCTCGGCCCCTTCCATGTCTAGTGCCTTTAGTACTTCATTCACTGCTGCTTTGTCCTTGTCATTCCACTCTGTCCTATTGGTTCCTTCCTGTTCCCTAATACCCACAGCAACCACTGATCTTTTCCTTTCCAGCAGTTGGCTAGTGGAGCGTGCCGCCTCCTGCGAGGTGGCTGCTTTCATGGCCACCTCCATCACTGCAGTCATTACTTCAGAGTTATTTTTTTTTAGTATTTCCGCAAATGTTGCTTTTATTGTGGCATTCTCATCCAGAAAACTATTACCACCTTCTCCCTGGGTGGTTTTCTGACTCTCAGCCTCGATACCATTCTCTTTGAGGGTTCTAATCTCCTCCTTTGCTGCTGTCAGCTCTCTTTTCAGGTTGCTTATTTCGTTCTTCATTTCCTGCATCATTTCTTGCATCTCACTCTTGATGTCCTCCAGAAACTGGGCGAACATTTCCTTCATCTCGTCACCTTGGCTCTTTCCTGCTCCCCTGGGACCTCTGGCTGCCATCTTGACCCTGTTGGGATGGGGGAGGGAGAGAGAGAGAGAGGGGGAGAGAGAGAGAGAGAGAGAGAGAGAGAGAGAGAGAGAGAGAGAGAGAGAGAGAGAGAGAGAGAGAGAGAGAGAGAGAGAGAGAGAGAGAGAGAGAAAGGGAGTGATAAAGGGAGAGATAAATGGGTGGGTGGGGGGGGATCCGACCCTTCCACTGAAGTGAGAAGAAGGTAGAAGGGGAGGGGGGGGAGGAGATGGAGAGAGAGGCGGGAGGGAGAGGAGAGGGAGAGAGTGGATGAGGAAGAGAGCGGGTGAGGGAGAGAGCGGGTAAGGGAGAGAGGGGGGGAGGTGTGTGTGTGTGTGTGTGGGCAGAGAGGGAGGGGGAAGGAAAGAGAGGGAGGGGGAGGGAGGGGGAAGGAAAGAGAGGGAGGGAGAGGGGGAGGGAGGGAGGGAGGGAGAGAGAGAGAGAGAGAGGGAGAGAGAGAGAGAGAGAGAGAGAGAGAGAGAGAGAGAGAGAGAGAGAGAGAGAGAGAGAGAGAGAGAGAGAGAGAGAGAGAGAGAGAGAGAGAGAGAGAGAGAGAGAGAGAGTGAGAGAGAGAGAGAGTGAGAGAGAGAGAGAGAGAGAGAGAGAGAGAGAGCAGGAGAGAGAGAGCAGGAGAGAGATAGTGGGAGTGGGAGAGAGGGAGAGTGGGGAGGGGAAGAGTGTGTGTATGGGCGATGCGGGGGACTGGGGGTGGGGGGGGGGCGGAGATGGCGACTAAGTCAGGTCAGGTCAGGTGGTGGGGTCAAGAGGGGGGGGGGGATAGTAAGGTCTATCCCAGGTGTTAATGCCTTTTCCCCTGACTGAACAATTGTGTGTGTGTGTGCGCGTGCACGTGTGTGTGTGCGTGCACGTGTGTGTGTGTGTTTTAGCGTGTGCACACTTGTGTGCGTGTATACGTACGTGGGCGGGCGTGCTTGTATGTGTCAAGATATCCCTTATGCGTTACCTCTGCCTAAATGAGCCACTCTGAGATTTTTAAATATATTTGATATCCTGAACGAGAATTTGATAATCTTTTACCTCAATCTGTACACCTGATTAATTGACCAGAGAGGGGTACATACCAGACTGCCTCCCGCTCACACAACCAGATGAGCGATGTATGATGACGATGTTTATCCTTCGTTGTCTCCCACTAGGTGATTCACTAAATGCTGGTAGATTGATGAGGTCTTCTTCTCTGTCTACACAAAGCTCTGGAGTCAGTCACTGTATCGTTATGTGACAGTTCACTAATTCACTGTACCACTGATCACAGTCACCACTCACAGCACAATCAGGTAGCTCCACGGCGGGTCGTCCCACCCGGTCAGGTCACACACTTACATGCACCGGTGATGCCCTAGCTCCACTTTTCGTTTCTTCGCCAAATCTTCGCACTATCGCTAGCGATATGACTATGCTATGTTGCACCCTGCTAGCTACACACTGCGAGAGGCCAAATACTATGATCTAGCCTCTATACTCCTTCAATGTCCCGAGAAATTGACGAATTTCCGCGGACCTCACTAATCGCGTGTCTCCTACAGACTCCCGCGGCGACGTGTGTGCGTGTGTGCGTGTGTGTGTGTGTGTGTTTACTCGTTTTTAAATTATAGTTTAATGGACATCTTCCAGGTAAACAACATGCAATAATAAGACTACACTAATATTATAGCGTATATATATTTCGTGTTATTTATTAATCCTTTCAGAACCTACGAATCCACTCTAAACCTGTAGAGACCTCACAGTCACACCAGAGGTCACCCTCCTGCAGGACACACCAGAGGTCACCCTCCTGCAGGACACACCAGAGGTCACCCTCCTGCAGGACACACCAGAGGTCACCCTCCTGCAGGACTCACCCAGAACTTGACGACGAGGGCAGCCATGAGAACGGCGAGGGTCTGCAGGGTGTCACCCACCACGTGGATGAGTGCCGCTCTCAGGTTAATGTTGCCCCGGGCACTCTTGTGGGCACCATGGTAGTTCCCGCGGCACCCACACCCGTGCAGGACCCCTACGATGCTGTGGGGGACGTAACCATGAGACGGTTTAACTGGGGGAAAGTAACTATGGTATGGCTACGTCAGAGGGAGAGAGAGAGAGAGAGAGAGAGAGAGAGAGAGAGAGAGAGAGAGAGAGAGAGAGAGAGAGAGAGAGAGAGAGAGAGAGAGAGAGAGAGAGAGAGAGAGAGAGAGAGAGAGAGAGAGAGAGAGAGAGAGAGAGAGAGAGAGAGAGAGAGAGACAGACAGACAGACAGACAGAGACAGATAAAAAAATAATAATTCTGATGAAAAAATTGCAATAAATCTATTTCCGTCGACGCATGTCAAAAAATTATATATATTATATCAACAATATTGCAAATAATTTTATTTTTACCTATATATATTTTTACTTACATATATTTTTACTTTGTAGGTGTCATTCGTGTATCACGTAAAAATAATAAGAGTTCAAAAAATACTTATATGCTAACACTCTACCTTCAACTCACTAATGTAAAGGTTTATGTAATTATTTGTATACGTTTTGCTAAAAAAAGAAATTTAAATATATAATATATAATATATATCAGAAAACTCATTTTCGTGAAGGGTTCGAACCCAGACAGCTAGGCGCTCCATGCACTTTACCCACTACACCACACAGTAGTTATAACAGACGTCCAGTGTCACTACAAATGACGACCGACAGCTCGAAAGGCGGGGCCCAGGAACTAAGACCGTTCCTTGAAACTGTCTAAGGTAATATTTACACGCCCACACACACACACGCCCACACATACACACACACACGCCCACACATGTGTGGGCGTGTGTGTGGGCGCATCGGGGGCCTCGTAGCCTGGTGGATATCGCGCAGGACTCGTAATTCTGTGGCGCGGGTTCGATTCCCGCACGAGGCAGAAACAAATGGGCAAAGTTTCTTTCACCCTAAGTGCCCCTGTTACCTAGCAGTAAAATAGGTACCTGGGAGTTAGTCAGCTGTCACGGGCTGCTTCCTGGGGTGTGTGTGTGTGTGTGTGTGGTGTGAAAAAAAAAAGAAAAAAAAAGTAGTTAGTAAACAGTTGATTGACAGTTGAGAGGCGGGCCGAAAGAGCAAAGCTCAACCCCCGCAAAAACACAACACAACTAGTAAACACACATACACACAACACATGCCCACACACGCCCACACACACACACACACACACACACACACACACACACACACACACACACACACACACAAACACGCTACCTACACAATATTGACGATGATGCCGATGGCGGCCATGATGAGCATGAGATCAGGGTCGAGAAGGTACTTCTGGTAGAGAAGTCTGTGAAGGGCGGCGGCCACCAGGAGCCCCGTCACCAGCCACACCATCAACACGCTGGCCACCGACCCCAGCACCTCTGAACCACAACAAGACCACAAGTAAACTCCAACTCCAGTTTGCCTGATGAATGGAGGTCATCGGGCAAACTGGAGTTCGATTGTACGTCGCTGCCTATAAGTCTGTAAAATATACCGAGTTCGGATAAAGTCTAGTCTGATACAGGAGTTATGTCTACTATTACTATTCACTGAGTAGTTTTGTTGGGGCCGCCAAGGCCACGTAACTGTTAATGGCAAACTCCACTTTGCCGGGAGGGCGTGTCAGGGGGGACACGCCCTCCAGGCACGGAAAGACTGACCTGCGCGGTAGTAGCCGAAGCTCATGAAGCGCGAGGGAGGTCTGCGCATGAGCCAGATGGCCACCAGAGACACCAGGAACCCGCAGAAGTCGCAGAGGAGGTGGCCAGCGTCGGACAGCACCGCCAGGCTGGACGAGTAGTAACCTCCGATGTACTCCAGCACCTGCAGGAGAGACCAGAGAAAGGTGGCGAGCGGCGACAAAGGGAGCAGATATATAATGTAACAATAATAATAAAAGAGACATGCATTGGTAATGTTTAAATATTCAAATAGTAACGATAAAATGAAACTAATCTGAGCACTTTCGAGACTGAACACATTTTCAAGCAGTACAGAAGATAGACTGATTGACGAAGATTAAGCCACCCAAGAGGTGTAAGGGTAAGCCAATCCTAAAAACTATTCCTTTATGCTTCGGTATCCTAAATTTTAAACTTCCGAAAGTTTGGAACTTTACAATTCCAGGATTCGTAATCTTCTTGGGACAGTTGTAGATTCCAGGATTTTTGTTATTATACACTAGCAAGTTCCTAGCGAGTTCCGTGTTGCTGTCCCTTTGCGTATGGTTACTGAGGACACCAGATAGTGGATGGCAGGTCACTCCCCTGCAGGGCTTTGACGAGCGCCATACCCCAAAAGGCTCTGATTGGTAGATCGAAGGTGACATTCTTCACTGGGGCATGTAAAGTAGTATACGACGTTTGCTTTTGTTGGAGAGGGTTGTGTTGTCCATCGGGGGTTGTTCTTGAGTATTAAACCAGCAGCCATTTGTGTTTGGTGGTAGATAATGAACTCCAATTTTTGGTCTGGGGCTGCCTGTTTCACTCCAATTGAAATTTTATTTTTGATTATTCTTTCTTCTGATTTTACATAGTGCACAGTGCCACTCACCATACACAAGCCAGACACAGTGCCACTCACCATACAGAAGCCAGACAGTGCCACTCACCATACAGAAGCCAGACACAGTGCCACTCACCATACACAAGCCAGACACAGTGCCACTCACCATACACAAGCCAGACACAGTGCCACTCACCATACAGAAGCCAGACACAGTGCCACTCACCATACAGAAGCCAGACACAGTGCCACTCACCATACAGAAGCCAGACAGTGCCACTCACCATACAGAAGCCAGACACAGTGCCACTCACCATACAGAAGCCAGGCACAGTGCCACTCACCATACAGAAGCCAGACACAGTGCCACTCACCATACAGAAGCCAGGCACAGTGCCACTCACCATAAAGACGAGGGAGATGCCGGCGGCGACGGAGAGCTTGAGGAGCGCGCGCTGGTCCTCCGGGCGCTCGGAGACCAGGTGGTGACAGTGGCTGGAGGAGGAGGAGCTGCCCGACCTGCTGAACACCTGTGGCAACAACAACAACAACAACAACGGGTTATTATTACCGACACAGGTACTCTATTATCTTTGTGTGACCAGTTGTATTTACAGGATGAGCTACAGCTCTTGGGTCCCCATTTCTTAATCGTCTATTGAGCAGATTATAGGTTCCGGAGCCTATTGGGCCCCTGTCATATCTGCATTTTAGGTTGTGTGGAGATGGCTTCTACTACACTTGGAAGTGTATTCAATTTGTTCCCTGTACTGACAAATTCTTTAATTTATCTCTGTGGCTCATTTCGGTACTTAGTTTCCATCTGTGTTCGCTTGTTTGTGTAGTAGTCATGATAGTTAGTCTGTTCTTGTCGGACCTGTCTATTCCTCTCGGTATTTTCTACGTGGTAATCTCATACGAGGAATCTTCTCTTTTCCAATGTCGTGTAATTTAACTGTTTGTGTCTTTCCTCGTAATACATTCCCCTCAGCTCTGGAACTAGTCTGGTGGCATATCTGAACTTTCCCCAGTTTCGTTTTGTGTTTAACGAAATAAGGACTCCACGCAAGTGTCGCATATTCCAGATTTGGTTTGAATTAAAGGGAATAAGATCCCGAACGACTCTTTGCTCAGATTCCTAAAGGCAATTCTTATATTAACCAAGCTTCTGTATGCAGCCGATATTATTTGTTTGACGTTAGACTGAGTTTAATATAAACCACCAAGTCTGTTTCTCTGTCTGATTCCAGACGGGGATGTTTGACGATTCTAAAAAGAGCCACACTGCCAAGGCCGTGTCACCTACAGGCAAGAGGTCACCAGAAAACACAAGACCAGTGCGGGGCTGGAGATCTATGATGGACCAGCGCAGGAAACTGAGTCGTCAGTCCAACCATGTGAAATATTTCACATCAATGTTTTCTACCTGTCCCCGATCACCTGTGAAGCACCTTGAGTACACGGACTGGCTCTTGGAACTGAACACGAAGTATGGATTCTCGTCCAATCTTCTGCAACTGAAGAATGAGGAATTACAACTGGTTGCACATCGTCTGATTTCTTGCTGTCCTAAGGGTCTATAACCCCCGGCTTGGGAATGGAACCGAGTGTAGATTTGCATTGCATAAGTTAAATTAAATTGTGTCAAACAACCTCTCTTCAGACTTCCTAATGAATATATTTCTCCGAGAGTGCAATTGTGCCTGGTATCCAATTGCAAGGCGGAGACCATTTTCTGTTCTAAAACCACTCAAAGAACTACCTGAGGTCATGTGTGAGCGACGGAAGGTAACCTACTTTTTTCTTGAGGCACATCGAGTCAGAGCATTTGGGCACACTTCACTCTCAGGAAATTATTCATGACTTTATAAGCCAAAAATTTGTCGCAAATTTGTTTTTAGTTTTGTTCTCCCTTGTAATTATTTCTACTTCTCATTGTCAAAAAATACAGTGCTTATTTTTAAAGCATGCAATTTATACAGTTAGTTCACATAGTCATTGTAACTGTAGTTATAGAACATGCATTTTAGTTAATTAAAATTACTTCTGCTGTTCTGTTGCAATTTTTGCTGTTTCATTCATCATGTAATTACTGTCATTCATTTTTTTCCTACTTCAGTTCAATTCATACTTTTGATAATTAGTTTCAAGTCTTAAAAACCAAGTTTTTTCCCATATCTTGCCAGCAACCCTGAACGTATTAGTGGCTTTAGGTACAGTATGTAATAGATGTCTAGAAATCCAACATTATGTTTGTAACTCATTTTGTATGTATGTACTTTTACCTGAATAATAATAATAATTATTATTATTATTATTATTATTATTATTATTATTATATTTACACCAACCCACCAAAATGCAGGTTTGTTCTCGATTTACAATCGGGAAGTTCGGGTTCGAATACCGGGGGGATATGGGAGGGGGAAATGGTTGAGCGTGTTTTCTTTCACATAATGCACCTGTTCACCTAGCAGAAAATAGGTACCTAGGAGCTAATCAGCTTGTTGCGGGTTTCATCCCGGAGAGGGACCAGTAGCTCAACCTTGGGGGGTACCTCGATATAAGCCTAACATGTATATATACACTGGCTCCTTGTCCCCCCGACATAATGAATTTCAATTATCAATTGTGCGTGCTTACGCTGCATTTTAATTTAATCAACCATTTCAAGAGTTGTTCCTGCCCGAGGCAGGAACGTTCCTGTACGAGGCAGAAACAAAGGGGCAAAGTTTCTTTCACCCTGAATGCCCCTGTTACCTAGCAGTAAATAGGTACCTGGGAGTTAGTCAGCTGTCACGGGCTGCATCCTGGGGGTGGAGGCCTGGTCGAGGACCGGGCCGCGGGGACACTAAAGCCCCGAAATCATCTCAAGATAACCTCAAGATAACCTGCCCGAAACACTTTGCGTAATAGTGGCTTTAGGCATTGTATGTACTAGCTCTATCTAAGGCATTGTATGTACTAGCTCTATCTAAGGCATTGTATGTACTAGCTCTATCTAAGGCATTGTATGTACTAGCTCTATCTATAAATCCATCATTGTTTGTATCACACCTTGTATGTATGTACTTTACCTGAATAAACATTTGAAATTGAATTTTTTAGTCGCGTTTTTTATTTGTCGTTTGTTTGTTTATCAAGGTAGATTTACCTCTTCGCTGCTGCTGCTCCCGTCGCTGCTCAGGCTTCCTGACCGTCTACGAGGATTCCACAGATCGTATGTATCTGAAATATTAATAACTATAAAAGATTCCATAAAAACTAACATAACCGAATACAATTTTATTACTCAACAATTCACGAGTAAGAAAATAAGTAATTCATTTATTACTAACATCAGTTATGCTTCAAATTATATAGAACAGTAGAAGAGGCTACATTATCAAATTTACTCTGAAAATTTTGAAATTTAAATACCAGTCCACAGTATATCACACTTCCCATGGCTTACATTAATCCTAGAAGCCAAACATCGCAAAATGTTAAGATGTAACTGAACAATGCTCTTCAGATAAACATTGTAGCTAAACAAATGTTCTAAAGAACAACGATATCGTAAGTCTGGGAGAGAAAACTCGATTCCTTCAATCACACACCAAGCAGCCGTCACACCCACCCTGTTTGGAGGCGCCCTTGAAGCTGGTCCCGGCGCTCCGCTTGCTGGGAGACCATGGGAGCTGCTGGGTGTGCTGGGAGACCACATGACTGCTGCTGCTGTTGCTGCTGCTGCTGGCGGTGCCCCTGCTGCTTGGGCGCCCTCCGCCCCACTCTTGGTTCTCCTCCAACAGGCCCAGTTTATCATCCTGGTTCAGTATTAATGGTCAGTCTCCGGTGTCAGATCACAGGTCAACTGCTTGATAATGTCTGACTACAGAAAATAATTTGATCTAAAGTGAAAAATGCTGATTTTAAACAGCATCTTAACATTATTTATTTATTAGACGTAAAACACAAGAATAAAGAAAACTATACAGGTGATTAAAAAGCTATATAATGAAATATATCGATTTGATAGGCTAAAATTTGTAAATATACTCATCATGAGACGGTAGTACTTAATAAACAAATATTTTTTAACCTCGTGGAATTACAGGAAAAAATAAGGTCAAGATAATATACTTCGAGAGGTTTAATATGCTTCTCGGTGTATATACAAAACAAAGAATTCTATATTCCTAGAGTGTCTACAGGCCTAAAGTATACTTGCTGGTTGGTCACTAAGCTCTGGTGGTGACCTAATATAACCCTCCCGAGGCTGATGGACCTTAAAACTCTCACTTTACGTGTTACGTAATCACTTTACGTTTTTTGCATATTTATACGACTTGACAATATTTTCATAAATTTGGGATATTTGAACAGGCCAAGAAGCTGTAAATTATGCTCACGATAATTTGATATCTGTTTTCTTTAAGTTCTAAGAGATTTTAGGTGACGTGTAATTTGTAAGGTCAGTTTAAAGCATAATAATTTAATTATCACTCCATCACCTGCTATATGTTTTCCATCACTTTTGAAAAACAATACACCCAAGAATAGCATACTCCGCTTGTTATCCAAATTTTCCGTTTCTAACCAAGTTTAGTTACATTACTTCTGGGCTTTGTGGCTGGGTAGGGAGGCCGGGGAGGGCATGCAAATTAGCGTACTTGTAGCCTTCAGGCCATTTTTCTTCTCGTGCTTCCCTTGTAAGCGATGCTCAAGTTTGGGAACTTGAACCGAAGTATTGGGCCTTTGTGTATGTCCACGACGCAAACTGCCCGAAGGTTCTGCGGTTCGAGAATTGTATGACTGATTTTCTTTGCCGTCTCCAGAACAACAACGTCCTGACACATCCCTGACAGTGATTAGATTGACACGAGGAGGGGCGTCTTACAATGATTATATACACTTAGAGGTGTACCTAGCTTTTCTGTGTATATACACACACTTAGAGATATCTACAGCCAGAGCTCAACCCCCGCAAGCACAATTCGGTAAGTACACCGCATCTGTGTATATACACAGAGCTTATTGTGATCCTGGACTGAATGCAAGACTAAGGTATACTGGTAGGTCAGTTAGCTACCGTTGTCGTATCAAGATTCCTCCCGCGGTTAAGAGCACTGAATCTCAACATCAAACGAAATTTAACTGGATTATGATTATGATGGTCCGGGTATGCGCCATAGCTAACAACACCTGCAGGTAGCGGCTACCTGGAGGCGTGAGTTGATGAAGTAGGTGTTACCTGGTGTGGCAGTATCACCTGGTCTTGCTCCCCCTCCCACCAGTGCCACTGTTCACTTAAGGGGAGCACCTCAGTCACTCAAGGGGAAGTCTCTCACTCGGCCTTGCAACCCCGTGGCAAGTGATATAAGTCGGCCGCTCCCATAAAAGAATAAACAATTTACTGGAAATAAAAATACATTGGTTTAATGCCTACAATATCTTAACTGTCATAGTGGTAACACTCCCGCGGTGAAATCCAATAATATGGCAACCTCTCTCAATATTAATATTAGAAGAATCCAATAGGCTTTTGATTTACTAAAAGTTTTCCAGCAAAGAATATTATCAATTCACTTGTATAATAATTGTGTTAATCTTTTCATTAATCACACACGATTTATCTAGATCCATGTGCAATACAAATTTATACAATTTCTGATACTGTCTCAAATGTCGGCTCTCTCTCTTGCCACAATAAATCACTCCACGAATGTGAAACAAATAATTTATTCTTCCTATCAAACAAGTGAAATTTAATCTACCTTACTATTGAAGAAGAGAGGCTGCAGTCCAAGCAGCCTGTTGCAGTTAGTAGATGCTCCCTCTGGTGACCTCTCGTGTGTTTCTCTACTTTTCTAGTAAAAGTTCCTCCTCTTCTCTAGTAAAACCAACGGAGATCTTTCCTCGCAGCTGGTTGACAACCTTCCGACGAGGGATCTCCTCAGAAGATCTCACTATGATTAGGCGAAAGTCTCCCAGACCTTCATCTGTCTTCTACGTTGAATATTGGTCTCCTTCTTCTCTGTAAAAGTGCTGTATCACAGCAGCTGCTTCTTCCAGGGCTGCTATGCTGTCTCTATGTCTCATAGAGACATAGTGAGGTGGCAGGACTTGCCACCTCACGCTCCTAGCCTGGGACGGCCCACGGATCATCTCTCGATCCCCGAGCACTGCTTCTTGAGATTCAGGAGTACCCACGTCACGGAGCTTCTTGCGACCTCATGTCACATTCCTCCTCTCTAAATCTTCCTCTAGAAGTTGACCAGTAGCTCCTCTACGTTGCCTCTCGAGTACTGCTTAGAGTAATGTGCTTTCTGGTGGCTTAAACCTCGTCTATGTGGGACCGACGTGCGACGCGACCTCTCACGTTCTTCCCCAGGTGGCTAGTGACCGCGGGCGGCGTCCCCGTCGAGCAGCTCTGGCGCTAACATCACGTCACACCATGGGTTAAAATGGACACCCCCTCCCCCCCGCATCCGACCAATCATATTTCTCAAAACCAGGAGACAACGTCACCGCATCTAGAGTATTTAGCGTCAAAGTGCGACGCTCTATTAGGAGGACGGACAGTACGTCACCGCAAGGGAAGGGAACTATCAGAAGAAAGCGTCAAGCCATTACGACTATATAGCACTGGGAAGGGGTCAGGTTAAGGATTTGGGATGGGACGGGGGGAAAGGAATGGTGCCTAACCACTTGGACGGTCGGGGATTGAACGCCAACCTGCATGAAGTGAGACCGTCGTTCTACTGCAAGTTAAAGTTTACATTAAGAATTTACTTCAGTTTAGAATATTGCTGATTGGAAATAAAACATGCAGGTCTTCAGTAGACTACCATAAATATTATTGAGGAAAGGAATAAATTTAGATCCTGGTCTCCAGCCAATAACACCTAATCTACGGGAAGAACACGAGAGTAATTACCTGTTATTAACCTGCAAACAGAAGCAATAAGTGGACACAATGCCCACATCTGGGTCGGTTATATCCCCGTACGATAGTGTATTGGTCTGCTTGGAGCCATTGTATTGCTCATCCCTGTACCCTCATCATCTTTTGTCGCTTTTATCCAACCATCTTTGTCCTTTCTCAAGCTGTTTGTTATTGAGTTATATCTGTGTGTACGGTCCTCTCTCTCTCTCCCATCCCATCTGTTTCGTCAATTTAAGTACATTTATTGAAACAATATGATACATGTCAAAAGGATCGAGTAGCTTAGGCTATTTCTACCCTCCAACTGTTTCGTCATCCACTCGCCGTCTTCCTCCTATTGTTTCATTCTTTATCACTTTCTCCCACTATCTCTCTCTCTCTCTCTCTCTCTCTCGCCCCTGTACTCACCACACACACGCGGGTCACCAGCTCAGGAAGGGTGCCATAGCTTGCGCCTCCCCTCAGTTTCCCCTTCAGTGTCTTGGCCTCGGTCATGGTGCTCGCTGCTCCTTGCTCCCCTCTTCCTCTTCCTCCTGCTGAAGAGAGCAATATCAGTTAATACTTGCTGCTGCTCCTGCTTTTTTTCTCTAATTAATAGTTGTTAAGTAAAAGAGATAGCGAGTGGCTAATTCATGTTATCCTGCAATGTTCTTTTTAAATCAATTTGCCGCAACCGGTTGGCTTGATGTTGGGGTTCATGATTTGCCTTTCCGTTCAAAATCCATCCTCCTAACTTAACCAGAAATATACGAACCCAAGCAACCCACCTAACCCGTCGAACCCATGTATAGAAAACGTGGATATTTGTGAGCTGTTACTTTTCACACGTGTTGCATTTGGTTCGTTGGTTACCACAGCGTACAAAACGCGACCTATTAGTTGAGACGACGGGTTCGTGTCAACAGAGGGGAATCTTACTTTTTTTTTGGGGGGGGGAGACCCTATCTCACCCTAGGCCAACACAGGTAAATGGGCCCCACCCTCTGGTCAGTGAGGCTGTTCAAGGGTTAAATACAAACATGTGGACGGTTAATGTAATATGTATAATGATTAACTATCAAAGTTATGTATAGTTATTTTGTATTTGTCCATTTTTACAAATGGACATATTATTTATTCCATAAAACCAAATTCCAAAAGACGTACTGGTGGGCCCCCTCGTGGTGTTGGGCCCTAGGCCATTTAGGCCTAGTGGGCATTACTCAATAGGCCCTTGGCCTACTGAGTAATCCAGCCCTGCACATGACTTATCAACCGCAGGTGGATCATTAACATCACAACAAGAGCTTAGTTGTGTCCCGTTGCCAGGGTTGTGTGAGTATATGACGTGGCGTGTACTCACCTAGTTGTACTCACCTAGTTGTGTTTGCGGGGGTTGAGCTCTGGCTCTTTGGTCCCGCCTCTCAACCGTCAATCAACAGGTGTACAGATTCCTGAGCCTATCGGGCTCTGTCATATCTACACTTGAAACTGTGTATGGAGTCAGCCTCCACCACATCACTTCCTAATGCATTCCATTTGTCAACCACTCTGACACTAAAAAAGTTCTTTCTAATATCTCTGTGGCTCATTTGGGCACTCAGTTTCCACCTGTGTCCCCTAGTACGTGTGCCCCTTGTGTTAAATAGACTGTCTTTATCTACCCTATCAATCCCCTTCAGAATCTTGAATGTGGTGATCATGTCCCCCCTAACTCTTCTGTCTTCCAGCGAAGTGAGGTTTAATTCCCGTAGTCTCTCCTCGTAGCTCATACCTCTCAGCTCGGGTACTAGTCTGGTGGCAAACCTTTGAACCTTTTCCAGTTTAGTCTTATCCTTGACTAGATATGGACTCCATGCTGGGGCTGCATACTCCAGGATTGGCCTGACATATGTGGTATACAAAGTTCTGAATGATTCTTTACACAAGTTTCTGAATGCCGTTCGTATGTTGGCCAGCCTGGCATATGCCGCTGATGTTATCCGCTTGATATGTGCTGCAGGAGACAGGTCTGGCGTGATATCAACCCCCAAGTCTTTTTCCTTCTCTGACTCCTGAAGAATTTCCTCTCCCAGATGATACCTTGTATCTGGCCTCCTGCTCCCTACACCTATCTTCATTACATTACATTTGGTTGGGTTAAACTCTAACAACCATTTGTTCGACCATTCCTTCAGCTTGTCTAGGTCTTCTTGAAGCCTCAAACAGTCCTCTTCTGTTTTAATCCTTCTCATAATTTTAGCATCGTCCGCAAACATTGAGAGAAATGAATCGATACCCTCCGGGAGATCATTTACATATATCAGAAACAAGATAGGACCGAGTACAGAGCCCTGTGGGACTCCACTGGTGACTTCACGCCAATCGGAGGTCTCACCCCTCACCGTAACTCTCTGCTTCCTATTGCTTAGATACTCCCTTATCCACTGGAGCACCTTACCAGCTACACCTGCCTGTCTCTCCAGCTTATGTACCAGCCTCTTATGCGGTACTGTGTCAAAGGCTTTCCGACAATCCAAGAAAATGCAGTCCGCCCAGCCCTCTCTTTCTTGCTTAATCTGTGTCACCTGATCGTAGAATTCTATCAAGCCTGTAAGGCAAGATTTACCCTCCCTGAATCCATGTTGGCGATTTGTCACGAAGTCCCTTCTCTCCAGATGTGTTACCAGGTTTTTTCTCACGATCTTCTCCATCACCTTGCATGGTATACAAGTCAAGGACACTGGCCTGTAGTTCAGTGCCTCTTGTCTGTCGCCCTTTTTGTATATTGGGACCACATTCGCCGTCTTCCATATTTCTGGTAGGTCTCCCGTCTCTAGTGACTTACTATACACTATGGAGAGTGGCAGGCAAAGTGCCTCTGCACACTCTTTCAGTACCCATGGTGAGATCCCATCTGGACCAACGTGTGTTTGTGTGTGTGTGTGTGTGGTGTTGTGTGTGTGTGTGTGTGTGTGTGTGTGTGTGTGTGTGTGTGTGTGTGTGTGTGTGTGTGTGTGTGTGTGTGTGTGTGTGTGTGTGTGTGTGTGTGTGCGTGAGCGAGGTGTTGTGTGTTTGTGGTGGAGGAAGGTGTGGTCCCTCCGCCTCCCTGGCCACTGGAGCCTAGTGCTCTTCTTAGCGTTATCATTCCTTTTACTGTTTACTGATCCCACCCAACAATGAATAATATTGTAAATACCGAGGTAAACAAAGTCCACTCATGGATGTCAACCAACTCACAATGACCTACTACATTATATTTGGAAGCAAATCATCAACCAAACACTCCCGCAGATAGGTAATGTAAACATTGATAGTAAATATGAGAGAAAGTTCCTTTGCCAATATATAGACAAGAGACTTAGCTTCAGTGTTCACAGAGCATATAGCCAAAAAAAGTATATACAAATTCTGACATACTTTGAAAACTTAGATATTATGTTCTCCGCGCGACTCTTCTTACACTATACTATTCACCATAAGTTATCCCTATCTAACGTACGCTATCTGTGCATAGGGTTTAGTCACTGCAAACTTCCTCAAGCCCATCATCACCCAGCAAAATTCACATTTCTAAACTATAACAAACTCTGCCTTCAGACAACACATAGTCTGTTTAAATCCCTGAACATGCTAAACACACACAGTCTGTTGTGCTACTCACACTTACACAACCTTGTTACTAAACTCCAATAATGTTTTGAAACTTCCTTCATAAATTATATAGAACCTATGACCACACCAGAAATAAATAACTCTTTGATGTCCCCAGAGTTACACTAAATCTATGCAAACACGTCATGTTAATAAAAGGCCCAATATATGGAGTCACTCCCTAATGAATAAAAAAAATTGTCCAACCTATATTAAAAAATAGACCTATGAAGTACCCAATTTTCATCTTCACAGTATCCCACCTTGTGCTATTAACTCAAACATTCAACCAGTATATTACAATGTAGAAATACAACCTCATCAGGGTGGGACACCATACACAATGGAGTGTATTAAAGACACTGTTGTTTCCTTAATAACCCTTGTTGTGCCTTAATAACCCATGTCGTACCTTAATAACCCTTGTGAGGTTGATAATCGTTGAGCCCAACACCAAACCAAGCCTAATCAGTAAGCTGTATTATAGATCTTTATGGTGAGGAAATCAACTGCATTCACATATTTTGAATCGCTGCACCACAAGTCCGAGAGCTGGAGCTTAACCCTCTACCCCCCTTCCCGACGCAAATGGATTAGAACCACTAAGAACATTCACACGTGTACTTCTTGGAAAGTAGCAAGCCTGTGTTCCTGGAAAGAGCAAGCCTGTGTTCCTGGAAAGTAGCAAGCCTGTGTTCCTGGAAAGAGTAAGCCTGTGTTCCTGGAAAGAGCAAGCCTGTGTTCCTGGAAAGTAGCAAGCCTGTGTTCCTGGAAAGTAGCAAGCCTGTGTTCCTGGAAAGTAGCAAGCCTGTGTTCCTGGAAAGTAGCAAGCCTGTGTTCCTGGAAAGTAGCAAGCCTGTGTTCCTGGAAAGTAGCAAGCCTGTGTTCCTGGAAAGTAGCAAGCCTGTGTTCCTGGAAAGAGCAAGCCTGTGTTCCTGGAAAGTAGCAAGCCTGTGTTCCTGGAAAGTAGCAAGCCTGTGTTCCTGGAAAGTAGCAAGCCTGTGTTCCTGGAACGTAGCAAGGCTGTGTTCCTGGAGACGACTAAGCCAGTTTGTGAGGAGCAAAAACACTTGCTCCGTCCGGCCTTAAGACACTAGCAATCTGACCTTTCAGGAGGCGTTTACCGCCATGTATAAGTTTTTGTGTTCATAGTCTTCTCTAGCAACGTTTGTGAGTGGTTGTGGAGTACTTGAATGTGACTGGACAATATTCTTAACTAAGTTTGACCTGGATGTGGTCAAACTGTGTGTGTGTGTGTGTGTGTGTGTGTGTGTGTGTGTGTGTGTTCACCTAGTTGTGTTCACCTAGTTGTGTTTGCGGGGGTTGAGCTTTGCTCTTTCGGCCCGCCTCTCAACTGTCATTCAACTGTTTACTAACTACTTTTTTTTCCACACCACACACACACACCCCAGGAAGCAGCCCGTGACAGATGACTAACTCTCAGGTACATATTTACTACTAGGTAACAGGGGCATTCAGGGTGAAAGAAACTTTGCCCATTTGTTTCTGCCTGGTGCGGGAATCGAACCCGCGCCACAGAATTACGACTTCTGTGCGCTATCCACCAGACTACCAGGCCCCCTGGTAGCCTGGTAGTGTGCGTGTGTGCGTGTGTGTGTGTGTGTGTGTAAGCTCTCTTGAATCCTGTCGGTGTACCGAGGTATTTTTTGTATAATTCAGCGTAGGTGCCGACTCCGGGTCCTGTTGACGTTCCCAGACTGGTTCTGATAAGCTAAGCACCGGCAACCACGCCTCTTACTACCCACCCAGTCACTGCGCCAAGTTTGTACAGTACTTGACTCCAATTTGTACCGTACCTGACTCCAATCTGTAACTTACTTAAATCCAAATTGTCCACTTTATCAGTTCCCCTCAGTATCCTTGTACGTTGTGATTATGTCCTCTCTACTTCTTACCTTCTCCAGGGTTGCGACATCTAGTACCATTAACCTATCCTCAGAGCTTTAGTCCTTCCCAGCTCTGGCAATAAACGTGTTGCAATCCTTGGTACTTTTTCATTTTAGGTTTTATGCTTCATATGGTGTGGATTTCAGGCAGGTGATGCATATTCCAATGTTGGTCTAACAAGGCTATCTTGAGATGATTTCGGGGCTTTAGTGTCCCCGCGGCCCGGTCCTGGACCAGGCCTCCACCCCCAGGAAGCAGCCCGTGACAGCTGACTAACACCCAGGTACCTATTTTACTGCTAGGTAACAGGGGCATAGGGTGAAAGAAACTCTGCCCATTGTTTCTCGCCGGCGCCTGGGATCGAACCCAGGACCACAGGATCACAAGTCCCGCGTGCTGTCCGCTCGGCCGACCGGCTCCCTGTGTTAAGTGTCTTAAAACAATCTCTATTTAGGGTTTTAAACGACGTTCCAGTTTTTCTCAGCGTCCCATTTGAGTTCTTCAAATGGGGGAAGCCTAGCCAACCATTTTCAAATATGGCTTCGGGTAGGGTCGTAAATTTTGGCGCCGGAGAAAAGATGCAACGTTGAAGATGCCCGGATGCAAGAACGGGACATGAACCTGCCAATCAACTTATGACCCGAGGTCACGTGCCTATATCGTGATGGATTTGCAGTTGCACAACGCGTCCTGCCGTTGTGAGGAGTCAAGGACAGTGTGATAGCACAATGAGTGACCTATTTAATCTACCGGATGAAGATTTTGTCTACAAGTCCGACAGTTGTAGGACCACGGTGCAACTCTGAACCTCTTGGCGGTCGAGAACCTTAATACTGCAAGAACCAACTGCACGAGATCTCGGGTGGAGGCTCTTGTGTATGATCACTCCACAGCCTTCTCCGTGACCTCTGCCACACTAAATAACAGTCCTGGTCAACGGAGAATAGGGTCTCTCGAGGTAAGAGAGAGTGCAGTGAACAGGCACAGTCAGTCAGTAAGAATTATAGTTGCACCAGTGACATTTTGACGAGTGACACCCTGCAGGTCAGGGCCACATCACTAGTAGGGAGAAATTGAGGTGACTGCTTGAGTTTCTCGAGGCATCACACTGTTACATATAATTATCATAAGGTCTTTCTTTTATTCTTCCAGCAGCCGGAGTTTAATTTGTTAGTAGCCTCGTGTCCCGGAGGACCCAGGTGTCCTTGGCTCCAGGTGTCCCCCCAAATTACTAGTTGCCATAGGGAGACACCGTGTGGAAGAGGCTACAGACTGAACACAATTATTGGTTTACATGCGAGGCAGGGGGAAACTCTGGCAGTGTTGACACCGGACGATGCGCCTAGCTCCACGGTGCCACTGCCGGTGTAGTGCCAAGGCAGAGTAATGCACTAAGTTCATGAGTGGTTTTTTTTTTTTTGGGGGGGGGGGGGAGAGTACCTAATCTTTCTATTGTCATCGGTGGCTATTCTGAGAGCCCCGTTTGTGAGTCGTTTGTGGTATATGATGTGCATTTGGCACATCACTCCTCTTCTCTAAGAAGAGAAGTCTTCTTCTTCTTTCTCTAAGAAGAAAGACTTCTCTTTCCTTAACTAAAAAATCAGCCTAGAATACACATCTCAAAACTTTGGTTACATAGAGTACAGAGGTCGCAATAATAACACAGCAATTTGAATCTGGAACAGTGTCAAGACTTACCTCACACACAAGAAGCAGCTCTGTTAAGTTAATGTTCTCTTACGCTGCAGGGCATGTTAGGATGTTGTAGAGGGCGTGACACAGCTCAGGACACGCAAGCAACGGAACACAGGGCGTGACACAGATCAGGACACGCAAGCAGCGGAGAACAGGGCGTGACAGGTTGGAGGACGCCGTGGACTCTGAGATATGCAGTGTTCAGCGTATATTGGTACACATCGGAACTCACAAATCAACACGTCACAAAGGAAATAGTGCGGGACCAACGCACTCAGGGGTTCAGAGTTCAGCACTACCTACTGTAACACCAACAGCTGCACCTCCAGCAATATCTACAGGTCTGAGCTGCCTCACTACGGCTGGACACACCTCGTGACAAGCGCTAAGCGCTTCTTCCCCTAAGAGTGTCACGTCTCTGGGCTCTCCGATCATGCGCACTGATGTTTCGAATGTTGCTGAACACTAGTGCATAAACGGCTTAAAGCTCTTCCTTTGTTGTTAGTAGTTTGTCTTGCGAGTCTCGTCTGCAACTGCTTTATGCAACGTTTTAAGAAATTGTTGTGTTTTTCATATATTTGTATATGAAGTTGTGAATTCAGTTGGACTTATTTTCTTCATCCAGTGTCCTCTTGTAGACTTTTCGTCAATTCCCGCCAATATTAAGCAAACTCCTTGTCCGCCCTACAGGGGTTTTCCTAGAATGTTGTAAGTCGTGATCAAGTCTCCTCTAGTTCTTCTATTTACCAATTGTGCACTGATCAGTTTTTAATTTATACTCACATCTAGCTCGTCTTACTTCTGGTATTAGTGAGGCAAGGTTCTGGTATATATGCGAGGCAAGATTATATATGTGAGGCAAGGTTATATATGCGAGCCAAGATTATATATGTGAGGCAAGGTTATATATGAGGCAAGCTTTAGGCTTTGTACTACTGTGGCTTCACAAGATCAGGGCTTCATGGTTTAATAATAATAATAATAATAACTAATAATAATTACATATATAAATTATTATTATACAAATTATACTACATGCTCTCGTTCACATGGTGTACTGATCAGAGAGCCTAACGTGTCAGAGGACCCACCAACAGAAATTTAAATTTCGTTTTTTGTCAAATTTCGTTTTATGTTAATTTCGTGACTTGCTATCATTTTCTAGTACGACAGTGTTTAGCCTTAGGTAGCGTATACGTCAAAATACCAGGTGCTATTAGGCACCTGTTACGATAAGGTACTTTAGTACGACAGTTTCTTGACGTTAAGAACGCTGGCAAGAACGGGTTGGTCACAAACCGAGCGCCCAATACCGACTGACTATATTAATTCCATACATCATGAGTAATTCTCAAGACCTAAGGAGGGTAAAGAGAGAGAAAATAACACTAACAAAGTGATAAACGGAGTAGCAACTCTGCAGGCAATTATCATATACATTATTTACAGAAAACGGAGTTATATTATCATAGACTGATCAATTTACAAAAGGGAAACTGCAGGAAGCAAAACCAGTCCTTAAAGGATTATGATGTTGCACTGCCAAAGGCTTATAAATAAGCTGTGCCATAACTTAATCTCGAATTCTTGCAAATAATCTTAATGTAAATTATTAACCAGTATATCGTGAATAATATCAATTTCTGTCACTAGGACCATTGGTGCCTCTAACCGCCGACCACAAGAGCAACACATAAGACTAGCACAAGGATTATCTAACACCTTTATTCTCAAGCGGCACCTCAGAGAAGGCCTGAAGTTCTAGTTGGATACCAGTTCGGTGTCTCTGGAATCCGCCCTTATTGTGGATGATCGTGGCTCAGTTGGCAGGACTGCATGGTCCACAGTTCGAGGCTCTGATGGTCCTCAAGTGAATGAAACCCTTAATTTAGTTATACCTCAAATATTCCAGTGAGGAGGTCTGAGTGCTCTGGAAATAAATAAATGGAACATTTGGTTGTTGTGGAGACTCCTGTGTACGGCGTCGCAGGCAGGGAGTGGGTGACCCGGCTAGGAAGGGTCCACTTCACAGTTGATGAGGAAGGGGATGTGAAGCATCTCGTTCAGTGTGTACAAAGGCTTTAATGGAAAACTACTCATGTCCTGTTTATTGAACTGTGCAGCAGCTGTTATTTTTGTTTATGTGGTAAATGAAGCATTTACATGTTGCTAATGAAATACTGATAAGGTTCGTTTATTATCCGGGGACAGGAAGTCTGCTGGGGGGTATCGGGGCCTCACTAGGCACACAGCTTGACTATCCTCAGTTACTCAAGTTTCCAGTCGTGACTCAACTCTCTGCTTAGTCATGACTGTCTGTCTCACACTCTGGCTTATACAGGGGAAGCAGACACGAATCCTGCGCTCTCTCTCTCTCTCTCTCTCCCTCTCTCCCTGATCAGTAGGTCAGGATGTACACCATCAGGTCAGCACGTACACCAGCAGGTCAGCAGGTACACTATCAGGTCAAAAGGCACCATCAGGTCAGCAGGTACACTATCAGATCAGCAGGCACCAGCAGGTCAGCAGGTACACCAGCAGATCAGCAGGTCAGGAGGTACACATAATGATGTGTACCAAGGGGGTACCATAACCAGGGATGGGACTGGTCGGTACACACACACTAGCAACATGAAATAATGAAGATAGTTCAACACATTACGTTTATGTTCGGAATGGTTCGGATCATTATATTCAACACTTTGCAGTGCATTGCTGCCTAACGCTATATTATATAATAACTTACAATACAGTAGGCACAGAAAAAATACAATTCAACTCCAAACATCGTGAATGCAACATCAATGGATTAAGGTAATCTGAGGGACTAAGATAATCTGAGTCACACCCTCCGCTCTCGTTGTTGTGTAAGATTGTTATTTATCAAAATTATTATCAATGCTCTCTTGCTCTTAATTGTATATTATACCAAATTAGAATAGTGTTGAAATTAAATACAGTGTTATACTGGTATCATGAATTTAAATCAGTACGATAAACTAAGTGACGGGAAATGTGCTTGAGTCTTCCCTATGCTGTACAAAGAGGAGGTATGCAGTACGATTTCCCTACACTCTGTGGAAATACTAGGACTGTAAGGAAGAGCGTGTGTGTTCGTGCCCGAGAGAGTGTGTTGGTACAGTGACTAGCGGAAGGTGGAGTGAAAGGCCGGGTGGAACTGGGTTGTCCATGGCCACGCTTCACTACGCACCATATACAGGCAGGGGGACTCCTTGCGTCCTTCTTGGCCCCAAACCGGCTGTCGCAGCACACTGACGCCACGCATACCACACTGACGCCACACATACCACACTGACGCCACGCATACCACACTGACGCCACACAAATACCACACTGACGCCACGCAAACACACACACGAGTTAACAGTAAAGAAACACTAATACGAGACACGGGTGCGAAGATAACTGATGTAAGCCATATTAAGAGCAAAATTTACATTTGTTAATATAACTCCAGACTGCTGACTCTGTGTTCTAATTTTGTTAGGTCCAAATATTGTACCACCTTCTTTTTAAGCTATATTTATAACATAATTTATATTATAGATAGCGTTTAATGAATCTGTTACATAAAATTAATTCGTATATCAGAGACTTTAGTATATTATTTTTGTAGAACAATTGTTTGAATACATGCATTAAAACATAATGTTCTTCAGTTATGGACGTATCTAACAAAAACGCATTCTTAAGGGAGAGTATATCTCACAGACCTGCGTTCATTAAGGACAGTGGAGAGTATATCTGATGGACATACTTTTTGGAGAGTCAGGGTAATAATGCCTTATATATGTAAAGACCCGAATGAAGTAATTAATGCAGGTATTGGTGAACCTTGAGAAGGGGGCCAACCCCGCCCCAGGCCAGGTGACTGACTGGTCACTAACCTGCGCACCTGTCCTGCCAACTTACACTCTAACCTGCCCCACCAACCTGCCCCACCAACCTGTCCCATCAACCTGTTCCACCAACCTGCCCCACTATCCTGTCCCCATCAAGTTCAAGTATGTTTATTGAGACAAGAAAGAAATACATCTCAAAGGGATAGAGTAACTTAGGCTATTTCTACAACCCCCCCCCCCATCAACCTGTCCCTCCAACCTGTCCCATCAACCTGCCCCATCAACCTGCCCCATCAGCATGCCTCATACTCCCCACACCCTAACCAACCCTATTAGCCTGTTTCAACAGCCTACCCTGCCAAACCAACTTTCCCAAACCATAAAATCTAGCCTACCAACGTGCCCAGCCCTTCCATTTTCACCCGAATACCAGAAGCCACATTCTAATGAGATATATTCACACCACATTTTTTCATGCTATAATGGACCAAAATCTGTCTCAATTGGTAACAAAAGTACTGAAGATGCATTTTTTTATATCTCCAGGGACAAGACGAGATAATTAAGAAACCTCCAGTGGAGTCAATACCTGATTGTTATACACTGTAGGCGGTTGTAAACAATGAGTCTTGCTTGAGGCTGTTCTCGATGCTGGCTGCAAGGAAGGAAAATCCATTAAGCTAGAGATTATTAATGTGGATATCCATCTTTCGTGTGAGATATAGGGACTAAATAATGGGGGGGGGTATGGGACTCGATTTAAAAAAAAATAATGTTAGATCAAATTTAACTCTTATCGATATGGTCTGAGGTGGTTTTGTGTTTTGCAGCACAAAAACAACAGCACGTCTCACCAGCTGTGTGTAGCTTGTTTTTTTGTGATATACCATTTTTCTATAAATAACTAGTAATAATTATAGTAATATTAATAACGCAACAGCCGTTGTGTTCTTAACTATCCCTATCTAAAGTCTATTGACATCTTTTTTGAAGTACCTCAACCCGTCCTCTCGAGCGTTCTCAACGTCACTAAAATAATGTACTAACTTTCTGAAGCTAACTTAACAGAGGAACCCCGTCCAACCCAATGGGACGTGTGATGACGATGATCTAGACAGTCTGGCGGAAGGGGTTTGGAGACATATTGGGAAACGAGGATGCTCAACCGTTTTCACTACATTTTGAGAGGAGTAAGAGACAAAACTCATTTTTAAATGCTATATTCTGAAAACGTGTGATTGAAATATTTAATAATGTAGAGCTGAACAAAGCGGCACGACTATGGACAGGTGCAGAATCAGTTGTAAAACAAAATAATTATTTGAAATATGTATTTACAAATGCGATTTTTTGTTAATTCTAGCAATATTATTAAGCAATTAAGTGAGGGTTTTTATAACCACAATGGCGTGATATATCAATGAAAATATTTGGCTCCATTCTGAGGCAATGGAGTGACTCGAACCTGAACCTGCGTTCTGGTGATTCCCAGATAAAGAAGGTGTCTGGGGCTCACCAAAACGCACGTTCGAGTCACTCCATTGCCTATATAATTTAGCGTCATACAGGAGAGAGTACGGGCTCACCATAGCCCGTGCTACATGGACACTTCGTCCTGAGTAGCTAAATCTAAAACAACAACAACATCAGGAGAGAGCATATATACTGAATAGAGTAGCGGTCAAGGACTGGTGGGCTTTACAGCTTCCCACAACTGGATGGATTCCAGCTCCAGTCCCCGATAAGAGCACATCAGATATATCACAGTAAAATTCCAGCCATTAGGACAGTTCCGCTCTTCTGCGTTCACGTGTTAGACACAGATTATAGTAATAGTAATACTAATAATAATACTGCCATGTTCCCACCGACAGTGTGAACATAGTTTGCATTTACAAGAAGCAGTGGCAGTGGCACAACAAATATATCGGCACTTGCTCTCTCGTCATGGAGTGTTCCAGTTTCTTTTGTTAATGTTCTTACATTTTTACTTACTGCCGTTAGACAATGTAATTTTCATGCAAATTAAGAGCATTAGGATCGTAGGCGGCCCACCACTCCTCCTGGAGGCGGTCCTCCAACCTCTGCAGCGCCCACGCCTGAGTCAGATGACGGCGGGATGCTGACGTAGATGACAAGAGACCCGACGCCCGCACTTCCAAGTTGCTGAGATCGTGTTTGTTCTCGTGCGCCTGTAAGGAAAGGCCCTGAAGACTAAAACGAAGATTTTGCAAGCGGTCGTTGATCTTGCTGAAGGACTTGGCTAACTTAATAACTTCGGCGACGGCTCCCACTGAGCTGCTCCGAAGTGACAGCGCCTCCAGCCTGTCACAAGTCGTCAAGAGATTCGCCAATTGCCGTTCCTGCTTGGTATTTTCGCTAATTTTATCAACACCTGCTTCTTCCGACACTGTATCCTCTGTAGAACTTACAGATTCATTTTCCACTTCCCTGTTTATTGACTGAGCAGAGACTTCGTCTCGAATTGTGCCGGGATCCCAAGCCAATGGACTTAAACGTAAGCCAAGACTACCATCTCCACTGAACTTTTGAAACCAGATGGGACATTTGTTTCTTGTTTCTTCGTCACTGATTGCCGCCACCGCCTCAAATTCCGCTTTGTGAGTTAAACATCTGTCTGGTTGTGTCACACGATTGTTGAAAATCTCCTCCAGTTCCTGAAGCAGGGACTTCTCTGGCTGCGCCTCTGGTTGACACTCAGAGACGTCGTCGCTGACGTAGACACCACTGTCTCGCGAGGTGCAGCTTGTCATACTGTAACAGGCCTCGCTCTGAGGAGTGCTACACCTTGCCATACATTCATTTCTTGCAACAGGACTTTCTTCGGAAATCATTTCTCCTTCCGTCTCACTCTCACGTGACGATGACTTCGTCTCCTCTTTCTCAGTAATTAATTCTTCCTCAAAACCACTGTCGTTGAAGTTAGCCTCATTAGTAGTTATACGTTTCACAGAATTATTCTGATTTCGACGATTAGATGACCTTTTAACTTTCGAATTACAAGTTTCTTTATAATCGTGCCTCATATAGCTAAAATTTGAAGTACTTTGATATTTAATCTCCGTTTTCAGAGTCTCAGCAAAGTTACTCTGGCCGTGGTCGGCGTCACTGAGCAAACTCTGCTTGTAAATTATCCCTTGAAGAGCTTCGATCTCCTCGCTGTACTCTGCCAGCCACTTCGAGTCGACAACTACCGGTTCCTTGGCCTGGCTTTGACTCAGCTCGGGGAACACCCACCCGAACTCCGTCTTGTGGCTGAAGTTCTTGATGACAAGACTCTCTGGGAACCCCGGGACGTCTGCAACGAAGCTCAGCTGGTCATCCTCCCTGTGGGAGACAATAGGCTGCTGAGGACTGAAAAGATAATGTGTGAGTCACGTGCTAAAACAATTATAATTTGAAAAGCAGAATGATGAGGCAAGTTAGTAAGATTCACTAGTGAAAGATAGTGAGGCTAGGTTGTAAGATTCACTGGTGAATGATAATGAACCAAGTTAGTAATATTCACTGGTGAATGATGATGAGGTAAGTTAGCAATATTCACTGGTGAATGATAATGAGGCAATTAGTAAGATTCACTGGTGAATGATAAGCTAGCAAAACTAACTTACATTAAATACATAACTTACATTAACTTACATAACTATCTATTAAATAGAAAACGTGCACCTATAACACAAATGCCGATAACATCATCTATAACAACCCAAACCTTCCCCTACAACATTTAATACCATAATAAAGTTAATGAATCGGTATAGCAAACACATTTTGACCTTTAGACCTCATCCAAACTTTTATAGTTTTGAAATGGAGCAATTTAGCCAACTCGATATTTTTACTTGACTATGTTGACAAATTTATCTTTTCATTCCATTAAATGTTAAATCTATCCTTTAGCTCAATAAATCGTTATCACTATACTTTCACATTAAAAGGCTGCCAGCTCTGTCTTTTAGCTCCATAAGTTGCCATCTGTTTTTCAATCCTACTAATTTTCCATAAGCTGAAAAAAATCCCTTTTTTTAAATGTGCCTTTGTGCAGCATGATGATAGGAGAGTGGAATTGATATTTTCTAAGAAACCACATTAATAATATAGAGCTGTCTGGATGTACAGGCAATATCTTTAGGCTGGCAACACGTACGTGATATTTAAGATGGGGTTTACGGCCTACAAACCTTTGGAGGGCTATTAAGATTACCACACTACCTTACAGCCTAACAAGTAAATTTAATCCTGAACGTAGTCCGAAACTGTCGAGGGATTAGTCCATGTTATGACCGACAGCTAAAAAACGGAGTCCAGGTTTGAAACTCGATTCTTATCTACATAGATAAGAACACACACACAAATACATTAGATAAAAAAGGTGGGATTCCACCAGCATAGTTCCCTTCCTGTCACACACACTTTCTCAAGTTATGTGTATCGTTGGTGTATTGAGTAAAGCGCACATAAAATATAATTACAATATATATATTATAGAGTTTCTACAGTTATAGAGCAACATATGTGTATTTCATGAAACGCTTCACTAGTCCTCTAACACAAGAACACATACACGCCCTTAGGCCCCCCAGACTCCATACACAGTTTCAAGTGAAGATGTGATGCTGGGTACATATGGTGAGGGTGTGAGGAAGCTGTACACACATAGTGAGTGAGTGAAAGGAATCTTGGTGCAAGTAAGTCAGAGGAAGTTAGATACAAAATATGAGAGGAAACGAGCTTTGACCTTTAAGGAGTGCACTAGAAACAATAAGTATTTAGACCAGAGAGAACTGTAAAGCTGCCGCTTAGTTGGGTGGGTGTGGAGCAAGACTAGTAACTGTGACTCACCATATATGTAAAGTGCCTTGTATAGTGACTGTTGTGAGCCTCTTGTTGAATCACTTGTGATATAAACAGATTATCGATAAGTATATGTATTTATAGAAAATAAAATTGCATACCACCTGTTTAAACTCTTCTACAAATATTGAATTATATACTTAATGTGTTTATACTGTTGCATACACTCCAGTCTCCAAATATCACGTAAAAAATATTCAATCTTTGTCTAAATCTCTTCTACAATTCAGGAATGTTATATTTCAGCTAGTTTTAAGTGTTAACCCATTATCTTGAATATTGTCTACTTTTTTCACATTATGCTAGAAATGCTCTGCATCTTACTATTGTCTTTATGTATTGTACTTCCCAATGTGTGCTCCACTGTTCATGTATCATTTGTATGTATGCTTCTATACATAAAATATTATTATTATTCCCTGGAGCACGATCCACGAACGTGTTAACAACCAGGTCCCTAACTACTGCTGGGTGGATAGGGGCGAAGAGTTGAGGATCGGAAACTATTATAAGGTTATGGTGTTTACAGTCACGTCCCTGAACCCATTGTCTGCCTCTGGGGCCTCTGTAGCCTACTCTACTACATCCAACAGCATGGGTATGAGGTACATAATCAATTTTAAAACAAGAAAATCAAACCATGTTACACTCATACATGTGTATGTAGTATACAGATGTCTTTCTTCTCGACACACAATTATGGATCCCGGGTTCGATTCCCGGGCAGGAGATGGGGTGGGTGCGTTTCTTTTCACTTTATGCATCTGTTCACCTAGCAGCAAATAGGTACCCAGGAGATAGGATAACTGTTTTAGTGTAGCATCCTGAAGATGCTTCCTGTCACTGGCAAAACAAGTCAAATTATAAACAAAAGTTGTTAAAATACGTTAAAGCTACCCATAAGCAAAGCAAGTTTTCTATGAAACACTACTATAGGAAATGAAATTACGTTTTGCATAGATGACTCAAGTAAGCATGACTTATTCTTATCTTTAACTTCCCCCCGGCGTCTCCAACAACCCTAATCTCGTCCATTTTTTATACCCGCATATCTTGCCCTTATCAAGATAACTCTTCTTGTCGCTATCGCTTTCCTTACGTCTAACAGATTCCATAATATTTCTTGTCAACAATCACAATCATAAACGCTATCCATATTGAATATTTTGTAATATATATATATATATATTTTTTTTGTTATTTTTAAATAAATGAATTAGGTATCAACAATAACTTGAAGGAACAGCTAACAAGATGCCCAGAGCCAAGGATCTCTCCACATGTTGAAGGTCTCTTTGTAGCTTAGTCGTACATACTTTCTTTTAAATATAATTCAATATATGAATATACGAAAATTAGTTGTTTATTTAATTGACTTTAAGGTGAAACTAATTCATAATTGAATATATCTGACTGGATTA
>NC_091159.1:27587404-27714904 GCF_040958095.1 Procambarus clarkii
ATGCTAACACTACTAGAAAGTTCATTTTCCTGACTATCCTCTATCATCAATACGTCATGTTCTTCCTTACTTTCTTCAACGCACGTTTCACTCTCCATTTCACGTCCTGTTTCACTTTCCACTTCACGTCCTATTTCACGTCCTGTTTGACTTTCCATTTCACGTCCTGTTTCACTTTCCATTTCACGTCCTGTTTCACTTTCCATTTCATGTCCTGTTTCACTTTCCACTTCACGTCCTATTTCACTTACTATTTCACGTCCTGTTTCACTTTCTATTTCACGTCCTGTTTCACCACCATCTTCACCCCGTCTACCCTCCATAGCTAATTTTTCTAATGCCTCAATCCTCTTGTCTAGTTTTTTTTAGATATTCCAATATTTGAGTACCAACCTCAGAGTTCACTATATTGTCCTGAACCTTGTTTCCACAAGGTTTAATTTTTTCAGCTGCATTTCCTACTTTCCCTAGGCTCACCTTAATTGTCTCCGTTCCTTTCTCCCACACATTGTTCATAGGCGCTGTCATTGGCTTCCAGCTGTTTCCTTCATGTTCCTGCTGCACAATCATTCCTTCCTTCGAGGATACACCTATCCTACTTGTAGCACCCGTCCTAGAGTCTCTCAGATGAGGCTTCATGCGACATAGATAGGAACCAGCATTGTGGCTGCCTCGACAATTGCAACAAGATGGGACGATTTTTTCACCGTTTTTAATCTTGACTCTACACTCTCGAGAGTTGTGTTTCTTACCACAGTACCGACACCTGGAGTCAAACTGGCATTTCCAAGCCATATGTCCCCAACGAGAACACTTCATGCATAATATGGGCTCCTCAATGTATTTTATAACTTTTCTGTAGCCTAGTCCTTGCACAAAAATTCTTTCTAGAGCCTCACCCTTTACCAAGGCAACAACCTGGCTTTGTTTTTCACCACGAACACTGTTCCTCTTTACCCAAACAACACTATCATTGTTGAGCAATAGATAATCAGGATCCAAATAAGTTGGATACTTAAACACTATGACCTTGGTGTGTATCATACCTTCTTCCGGAATAACCATCACAATATTCTCAAACCCATCCTTCGTTAGGTGTTCCACAGCCTTTTCTGTCCCAACTGTTATGTAGGGCCGGTGAAGACCCTCCTTGAATAGTGGTTCATATTCAAAAAACTCCTTAGCCAAACGAATCGTCCACTCCAGCTTTTGATGAAAATTCAGTTGACATGCTGTAGGGAACAACAGCCTCTTCCTTCCACCAGCCTGCATCTCCCGCGTCCCGCCGAGCATGTCCTCACTTTTTGGTCTCTTTGTTATTTCCTCCTCACTGTCTTCGTCTCGCTATCTTTGAATATTTCGACGTTCATATCTGTTCGCTACTACTTGATACGGCCTAGTATCATCCTGTCTGCCATCCCCACTGTCACACTCTCCTCTTCCATCACCTAGGCACACCGTCTCAGCCATTTCCTCGATACACAAAGGCACTGTATCACTGCAACAGTCGAGAACAAATTCCCATAACACTATTGCATTACTCAGTCCACTTTAAAAGAGACTGTGTGGAGCGTTGAAATTCTTTCACTATACTTTGCGTCTCCCACATTTTCCTTCATATTAACAACTTTCTTTGTTCATCTCGACTACTAATTACTAAAATATAAAGCAGCTTGCTGCTACTTTCTCCACCAAGATGCTGTCTTCAGAGTGCAAAAACATATGATGCGAAAGCCTATCTAATCAGTAAACAAAAATAACGAGCATTTCTTCATATTTTATTACAAAAATAACATTATCAACAATGGAAATATGAAACTATTATGATATATGTTAGGACCCATGTGGGTGCCTCTTTGATATAGGCACAGTTACATTTTACACAGAATTTACCCAAAACGCTGTGCTTATTAGTGGCTTTAGGTATTGTATGTACTAGCTCGATCTATAAATCCAACATTATGTTTGTAGTTCATCTTCTGTGTATGTACTTTTACCTGAATAAACATTTTGAATTTTGAGTTTGAATTTTGAATTTAAGGGTCGGAACAAGAACAAACCAAATTATAGATGTAGAGAGTGGCGGTTAGTTTAAAGTACTGATAATCGTATGACGGTCTAAGCTTCTATGTCATTTAGAATAAGAAAGTTGATGAAGTGAGAAGAAAGATAGACGGTTACACTATAAGTTATGTTAATATTTAAGAGAATGGTGGCTGGTTAGTAGTTTAAAGAAACTTTTACTGTACGACAGTTGGGTGAAGCAGGAGCCATGCTGGAGCAGGGTTGCCAGATTGGGCTACAAGTAGCGAATTGGGCTACTTTTAAGAGCCCCACGCTCCCAAATTTTTAATTTCGCTACTTGCGACTTTTTGGGCTAGTTTAAACGCAAGTTGGGCTACTTTGGGCTATTAATATTAAGAAACTTAATGATGATTATTTATGCTTTAATAATATAATCTGTACAAATCACAGCCGAGTCCAACAACCTGATTGACTAGACCACTTACCGCAGGATTCAAGTTCAAGTTCAAGTATGTTTATTGAGATAAGCAATAAATACATCTCAAAGGGATAAAGTAGCTTAGGCTATTTCTACACCCCTGCTTTTGACATCAATCTTGAGAATCAAAACATATCTTGAAGAAAATGTAACTTGTTGCTCGTCATTTGAACCACTCATGTCAATGCTTAAATATGAGTCTGCAATATACAAGAACGAGGTTGTGGATGCAGATCAAGATCTTGGCAATCTTCAACTGTAAAGACGTGGAAGGACTTCACACCCATTAAGCTTCAAACAGTAAATATTGGTAAGTTATCCTATTATCATATTGGTTAAATATATATATGCAGAGATAATTGTTACGAATCTCACTAGGATTCTTCCATTACTCTTCATTCTCATATTACTTTATTGTCTTGTTCTATAATTAATTTTGCATCCAGTTGTATGATATAAGATTTTGTATGTTATATATTATAGCATGCTGTAGTGTGCCTGAGTTGCATTATATTGTATGAGGCTTTTGTGTTAGATTTCTCATGTAGTTTCTCCGTGTGGACGGTTGACCATATTTGGATAAGGCCACTTGGGAACATTGTTGTCAATCGAGTGTTTATAGTTTTACCTTGATTAATTCCCATATTTGGTTGCCGTATTATTGTATGGAATGTTGTTTCAGTGTTTACTACTCTTTCGATTAATAATGTTTTGAATATTAGTACTACATTTTGTTAAATTTCCACAATGTTTATGTGGATGTTTAGTTGATTTTTTGGTAGACGCTTGGCCTGCGGACCAAAGCGTGTACAGAAGCGTGGCAACTATTGTCGAGGGGAGTCGTGTTTTATGTTAAGTCATTGGTCACTGTTATTTTAGCCCATATAAATGTTAATTATCTAGTTAGATGATTTATGTATAACTATTGATTAATCCATGTGCTTGTGTTAGTGCTAATGTGTCAATAAGGAGGTTATTCTATGATTTTCATGCTGAAGAATATTTCTGGCTATTATTTATACATTTAATTGTTATGTTTGTCCCCCTTAGCATAAATATATTGTTCTCCATTTTATGCAGTGATGTATCTATACCCCTAGACATCTGTTGGCAAGGCCGATTTATTATCATTTCTTTACACTGCAGGGAGAAGAACCTTATTTAGTCTCAAGAGTGGTAACAATAATGTTAAAACAATTAAAATCGTTTAATGTACTCTATATATCATAATAGATTACTTTGAAACCCGCATCAGTCACTAAACAAAAAATTGGGCTACTCTTATTACAAATTCGCTACTTTTAGACCGTCAGCTCGCTACTTTTAGCAAATTGAATCTGGCAACCCTGAGTCAGAATTCGGCTCAAAAATCACGCTCAGGAGTCAAATTTCCAACATTTCAGATATTTTGAAAACTGTAGAGGGGTTTGGGCAAAATATGACCCATCACCGTTTTCAGTAATTGGCATATTTTCGGTGTAAAAATTTGTAATTTGGAAATGAAAATAAGTGCAGGGAGTCAGAATTCGGCTCAAAAATCACGCTCAGGAGGCAAATTTCGGACATTTACGATATTTTGAAAACTGCAGGGGGGTTTGGGCAAAATATGACCCATCGCTGTTTTCAGTAATTAGCATATTTTCGGTATAAAAAGTCGTAATTTGAAAATGAAAATAAGTGCAGAGTCAGAATTCGGCTCAAAAATCACGCTCAGGAGTCAAATTGCGGACATTTCAGATATTTTGAAAACTGCAGGGGGGTTTGGGCAAAATATGACCCATCGCCGTTTTCAGTAATTGGTATATTTTCGGTATAAAAAGTCGTAATTTGAAAATGAAAATAGGTGCAGGGAGTCAGAATGCGACTCAAAAATCACGCTCAGGAGTCAAATTTCGGACATTTCAGATATTTTGAAAACTGCAGGGGGTTTGGGCAAAATACGACCCATCGCTGTTTTCAGTAATTGGCATATTTTCGGTATAAAAAGTCGTAATTTGAAAATGGAAAATAGATGCAGAGAGTCAGAATTCGGCTAAAAAATCACGCTCAGGAGTCAAATTTCGGACATTTCAGATATTTTGAAAACTGCAGGGGGGTTTGGGCAAAATATGACCCATCGCCGTTTTCAGTAATTGGCATATTTTCGGTATAAAAAGTCGTAATTTGAAAATGATAATAGGTGCAGAGAGTCAGAATTCGGCTCAAAAATCACGCTCAGGAGTCAAATTTCGGACATTTCAGATATTTTGAAAACTGCAGGGGGGTTTGGGCAAAATATGACCCATCGCCGTTTTCAGTAATTGGCATATTTTCGGTATAAAAAGTCGTAAGTTGAAAATGAAAATAGGTGCAGAGAGTCAGAATTTGACTCTAAAACCACACTCAGGAGTCAAATTTCCGACATTTCAGATATTTTGAAAACTGCAGGGGGATTTGGGCAAAATATGACCCATCGCCGTTTTCAGTAATTGGCATATTTTCGGTATAAAAAGTCTTAATTTGAAAATGAGAATAGGTGCAGAGAGTCAGAATTCAGCTCAAAAATCACGCTCAGGAGTCAAATTTCGGACATTTACGATATTTTTAAAACTGCGGGAGGGTTTGGGCAAAATATGACCCATCGCCGTTTTCAAGTAATTGACATATTTTCGGTATAAAAAGTCGTAATTTGAAAATGGAAAATAGGTGCAGAGAGTCAGAATTCGGTTCAAAAATCACGCTCAGGAGTAAAATTTCCGACATTTACGATATTTTTAAAACTGCGGGAGGGTTTGGGCAAAATATGACCCATCGCCGTTTTCAGTAATTGGCATATTTTGGGTATAAAAAGTCGTAATTTGAAAAGGAAAATAGATGCACAGAGTCAGAATTCGGCTCAAAAATCACACTCAGGAGTCAAATTTCCGACATTTCAGATATTTTGGAAACTGCAAGGGGGTTTGGCCAAAATACGACCCCTCGCCGTTTTTAGTAATTGGCATATTTTCGGTATAAAAATTCGTAATTTGAAAATTAAAATAGGTGCAGAGAGTCTGAATTCGGCTCAAAAATCACGTTCAGGAGTCAAATTTCCGACATTTCAGATATTTTGAAAACTTCAGGGGGGTTTGGGCAAAATATGACCCATCGCCGTTTCCAGTAATTGACATATTTTCGGTGTATAAAGTAGTAATTTGAAAATGAAAATAGGTGCAGAGAGTCTGAATTCGGCTCAAAAATCACGCTCAGGAGTCAAATTTCCGACATTTCAGATATTTTGAAAACTGCAGGGGGGTTTGGGCAAAATATGACCCTTCGCCGTTTTCAGTAATTGGCATATTTTCGGTGTAAAAATTTGTAATTTGGAAATGAAAATAAGTGCAGGGAGTCAGAATTCGGCTCAAAAATCACGCTCAGGAGGCAAATTTCGGACATTTACGATATTTTGAAAACTGCAGGGGGGTTTGGGCAAAATATGACCCATCGCTGTTTTCAGTAATTAGCATATTTTCGGTATAAAAAGTCGTAATTTGAAAATGAAAATAAGTGCAGAGTCAGAATTCGGCTCAAAAATCACGCTCAGGAGTCAAATTGCGGACATTTCAGATATTTTGAAAACTGCAGGGGGGTTTGGGCAAAATATGACCCATCGCCGTTTTCAGTAATTGGTATATTTTCGGTATAAAAAGTCGTAATTTGAAAATGAAAATAGGTGCAGGGAGTCAGAATGCGACTCAAAAATCACGCTCAGGAGTCAAATTTCGGACATTTCAGATATTTTGAAAACTGCAGGGGGTTTGGGCAAAATACGACCCATCGCTGTTTTCAGTAATTGGCATATTTTCGGTATAAAAAGTCGTAATTTGAAAATGGAAAATAGATGCAGAGAGTCAGAATTCGGCTAAAAAATCACGCCCAGGAGTCAAATTTCGGACATTTCAGATATTTTGAAAACTGCAGGGGGGTTTGGGCAAAATATGACCCATCGCCGTTTTCAGTAATTGGCATATTTTCGGTATAAAAAGTCGTAATTTGAAAATGATAATAGGTGCAGAGAGTCAGAATTCGGCTCAAAAATCACGCTCAGGAGTCAAATTTCGGACATTTCAGATATTTTGAAAACTGCAGGGGGGTTTGGGCAAAATATGACCCATCGCCGTTTTCAGTAATTGGCATATTTTCGGTATAAAAAGTCGTAAGTTGAAAATGAAAATAGGTGCAGAGAGTCAGAATTTGACTCTAAAACCACACTCAGGAGTCAAATTTCCGACATTTCAGATATTTTGAAAACTGCAGGGGGATTTGGGCAAAATATGACCCATCGCCGTTTTCAGTAATTGGCATATTTTCGGTATAAAAAGTCTTAATTTGAAAATGAGAATAGGTGCAGAGAGTCAGAATTCAGCTCAAAAATCACGCTCAGGAGTCAAATTTCGGACATTTACGATATTTTTAAAACTGCGGGAGGGTTTGGGCAAAATATGACCCATCGCCGTTTTCAAGTAATTGACATATTTTCGGTATAAAAAGTCGTAATTTGAAAATGGAAAATAGGTGCAGAGAGTCAGAATTCGGCTCAAAAATCACGCTCAGGAGTAAAATTTCCGACATTTACGATATTTTTAAAACTGCGGGAGGGTTTGGGCAAAATATGACCCATCGCCGTTTTCAGTAATTGGCATATTTTGGGTATAAAAAGTCGTAATTTGAAAAGGAAAATAGATGCACAGAGTCAGAATTCGGCTCAAAAATCACACTCAGGAGTCAAATTTCCGACATTTCAGATATTTTGGAAACTGCAAGGGGGTTTGGCCAAAATATGACCCCTCGCCGTTTTTAGTAATTGGCATATTTTCGGTATAAAAATTCGTAATTTGAAAATTAAAATAGGTGCAGAGAGTCTGAATTCGGCTCAAAAATCACGTTCAGGAGTCAAATTTCCGACATTTCAGATATTTTGAAAACTTCAGGGGGGTTTGGGCAAAATATGACCCATCGCCGTTTCCAGTAATTGACATATTTTCGGTGTATAAAGTAGTAATTTGAAAATGAAAATAGGTGCAGAGAGTCTGAATTCGGCTCAAAAATCACGCTCAGGAGTCAAATTTCCGACATTTCAGATATTTTGAAAACTGCAGGGGGGTTTGGGCAAAATATGACCCTTCGCCGTTTTCAGTAATTGGCATATTTTCGGTATAAAAAGTCGTAATTTGAAAATGAAAATAGGTGCAGAGAGTCAGAATTCGGCTCAAAAATCACGCTCAGGAGTCAAATATCAGACTTTTCAGATATTTTGAAAACTGCAGGGGGGTTTGGGCAAAATATGACCTATCGCCGTTTTCAGTAATTGGCATATTTTCGGTATAAAAAGTCGTAAGTTGAAAATGAAAATAGGTGCAGAGAGTCAGAATTTGGCTCAAAAACCACACTCAGGAGTCAAATTTCCGACATTTCAGATATTTTGAAAACTACAGGGGGTTTGGGCAAAATATGACCCATCGCCGTTTTCAGTAATTGGCATATTTTCGGTGTAAAAAGTAGTAATTTGAAAATGAAAATAGGTGCAGAGAGTCAGAACAGGGTTGCCAGATTGGGCTACAAGTAGCGAATTGGGCTACTTTTAAGAGCCCCACTCTCCCAAATTTTTAATTTCGCTACTTGAGACTTTTTTGGCTAGTTTAAACGCAAGTTGGGCTACTTTGGGCTATTTATATTAAAAAACTCAATGATGATTATTTATGTTTTAATAATATAATCTGTACAAATCACAGCCGAGTCCAACAGCCTGATTGACTAGACCACTTACCGCAGGAGAGCCCTGGTCAGAGACCGGCCCCGGGGGACGTTGATCCTAGGAACCTTTGAAAGAAAAAGTAACCGCAAGGCAAGGTAAACCTCCCCAGGGGACATAGATTTTCCAACTTTAATTGTTAATAATACTTCATCCCAAAAGCTACACCTGGTTCCACAGATCTTCATTAAGGGGAGAAAGTTATCTAGAAAGTTACAGATTGATAAATGATGGGAAAGATCCCTTACAGTTAATACCTTTGTCAGGAAGACGATGGTTGGCAAGGAGCAGTCGTGTAAAGCGGCCGTTTGAACAGTGGGGTTCTCTAACAACTCATTACCAAATAGCTTTTTCCTCTTGTGATAAATATGTTGCAAGGCAACTATTTTCAATGTAAGCTGATCCCTCCAATAAGCTATATTTCATATGTCTCAAACCAATCCTAAATGATTTTGAAAGGATGAATTTACTTTATCAAAAGATGAAGCAGATCAGTATAGCCTTCACACTGTCTTAGAAAACTTCACTCTTGGAATACTCAGAAGAATCTTTCGTCCTCATCATGCAAAGCTTCATATTAATTTGAACTACAATTCTATGTATCTGCCCCTGGAGAAAGTGGACTTTGGTAACGAATTTTCAACACTTCTGGCCACTATCAGACAAAAGAATTTTACAACCCAGGAAATGTTTCAAAATGTTCAAGAAAGATGCGATAATTTTTTAATGAAAGCTTGCAAATAGCTTCTTTCTCGTATTCTAAGTAATGTTGAAACTATAAAAAAATGTGAAAAATCTGTTACCTATCATATGCCTTAGCTTACATGGCCACCATTTTCGGAACTTCCGTTAGTATTAGCTGACCAATCTAAGCTTAGTGAAATTGAAAGTCAGTGGCGCCTACTGTTAACCATTGACTAGTCCAACATTTGTAAGGGACAAATTCCGACATCTGAATCGTCATTTTAGACCAAGACAATAACTGTCAAGAACACTGCTGGCGATCCCATACTGATTGACCTCGCTGAGTTTGTGTTGAAAATATTCAGCTTGCCAATCAGTAATGCCCTGGTTGAACGGATATTTTCGAGAGTAACGTCTGTGAAAACTAAACTGAGAAATCTTGAATGGGAATGGGACTTGAGCTTTTGACATCAGTCTTGAGAATCAAAACATATCTTGAAGAACGGTCCGTCTAATTACCACAAGCTACACAAGCTTCAGAAAGCTTCCTGGCAATACGTTAGTAATGAATAAATATGATATATTTACTCATTATAATGTTTGTGCTGAATGTACAACACGAAAAAACATAATTTTAATTTGAAAAAGTATCTGTTTATAAAGAAATTAGACGAAAATAAAAAGCTGGTGACGCCAAATCAAGTCGACGATCCAAGCTTCGGTTAGGTTAGGTTAGGTTTGGTTTAGTTAAGTTAGGTTAGGTTAGGTTAGGTTAGGATAGGTTAGGTTAGGTTAGGTTAGGTTAGGTTAGGTCAGCCTAACTTAACATATCATATTTATTCATTACTAACGTATTGCCAGGAAGCTTTCTGAAGCTTGTGTAGCTTGTGGTAATTAGACGGACCCGAACGAGGTTGTGGATGCAGATCAAGATCTTGGTAATCTTCAACTGTAAAGACGTGGAAGGACTTCACACCCATTAAGCTTCAAACAGTAAATATTGGTAAGTTATCCTATTATCATATTGGTTAAATATATATATATGCAGAGATAATGTTAATAAAATAATTAAAATCGTTTAATGTACTCTATATATCATAATAGATTACTTTGAAACCCGTATCAGTCACTAAACAAAAAATTGGGCTACTCTTATTACAAATTCGCTACTTTTAGACCGTCAGCTCGCTACTTTTAGCAATTTGAATCTGGCAACCCTGTGCTGGAGGAGCAGGGATGCCAGATTGGGCTACAAGTAGCGAATTGGGCTACTTTTCAGAGCTCCGCGCTCCCAAATTTTTATTTTCGCTACTTGCTACTTTTTGGGCTACTTTAAAAACAGGTTGGGCTATTTTGGACTATTAATGTTAAGAAACTCAATGCTGATTTTTATGCTTTTTATAATGTCATGTGTACAAATCATAGCCGCGTCCAACAGCTTGATTGAATAGACCACTTACCGCAGCAGGCCAGGTCAGAGACCGACCCCCCTGGGGACGTTGATCCTAGGAACTTCCCAAAGAAAAAGTAACCGCAAGGCAAGATAATCCTCCCCAGGGGCTATATATTTCCCAACCTTAATTGCCATTAATACTTCATCCCGGGTTCTGTCTATGTTAAGTGACCTCCCACTGTTGCCTACTGTAAATATTAGGTTTCTCTTTAGGTGTTTCTAAGAATCAAATGACTGTCGTTAGAGCGGATTAGCATACAGTAAACTTGGCAGCTTCATCTGTGCTTTCATTGTTAGTGTGGCTCTGATCTCCAGAAGGATAGTTCGACACAAGTTACCGCATATAGAAAAGAAGTTACCGCTGTTACTTTTAGAATTTGCTTAAGTGTTAAGATAAAGAAGTGTAAAATGGGGAAGTGGTCTAAATACCAGAAAGCGTTTCAGATGTCCTGGCTTAATGATCCCGTGTTTGGAAAGTGGTTGGCTGAAGTGAAAGAAAATGGAAATAAGGCATATTGTAAAGTTTGTAGAACTGAGATAAGAGCTCATAGAAGTTGTTTAAAGAAACACAGTGAAACATTAAAACAGACAAAATATATCGGAGGTAAGTCATCAGCAGATGAGCATCAAGTCTGTTCTATCAAAGAAGGAAGATAAACTTACTAAATTTGAATGTCGTCTGTCTGTATGTACTGTCGCTATCTAGAAATCTAACATTATGTTTGTAACTCATCTTGTATGTATGTACTTTTACCTGAATAAGCATTTGATTTGATTCGATTTGACTAAACAAAAAATTGGGCTACTCTACTTGCAAATTCGCTACTTTTTGACCGTCAGCTTGCTACTTTTAGCAATTTGGATCTTTTTTTTTTTTTTTTTTTGAGATATATACAAGAGTTGTTACATTCTTGTACAGCCACTAGTACGCGTAGCGTTTCGGGCAAGTCCTTAATCCTATGGTCCCTGGAATACGATCCCCTGCCGCGAAGAATCGTTTTTTCATCCAAGTACACATTTTACTGTTGCGTTAAACAGAGGCTACAGTTAAGGATTTGCGCCCAGTAAATCCTCCCCGGCCAGGATACGAACCCATGACATAGCGCTCGCGGAACGCCAGGCGAGTGTCTTACCACTACACCACGGAGACTGTACATCATCAGCATATCTCAACGATTCGATTTGGCAACCCTGTGGAGGAGGAGCGGCAGTGCCTTGAGTGACGCCGGCGTGGGTGGTTGTGGTCACTTGGTGCTCCTGGATCTTAACATCTAAGTGCCTCATTCTCTTAATTTATACTAGAGCCACCATTCTTAATGTATTTATATTCTATTGCTACTCCACGCAGGAGTTGAGATATGCTGATGATGTATAAACCTGTAGCTGGAAAGGAAGGATTATTGTTGCTGCCTGAAAGGGGAATGATTCAAGTCGTGTCTCCTGAGGCCAGTAGGCCTAAAGTGTAACTGGTGAAGACAAGGGAGTTATCAGTGGAAAGCACCAAGCCGTTACGACTATATAGCAATTGGAAGGGGTCAGGATAAGGATTTGGGATGGGACGGGGGGAAGGAATGGTGCCCAACCACTTGGACGGTCGGGGATTGAACGCCGACCTGCATGAAGGGAGACCGTCGCTCTACCGTCCAGCCCAAGTGGTTGGACATGTAACTGGTGAATAAATATTTACATTATGACCTAAACATGGCCACTATAACAAGAGGCCCGCAACAATATCGTCGTGTGTTCAGATGACCTCCGAGATATTAAACACTTGACCTCTGGCATGAAAATGATTGTCAACTGCACCCCAAGAGGCCAAATATGTCGACTGTTTGTTCAATAAATTAATGATTGTTTGAATTAGTGGTAAATTTGATATGTGCAATGAAATTAGGGTCAGATAATAATAGTAGTGTGTGTATGCGTTAAAAAGAGTAGTTTCACTTTTAACTTTCTCCATCATGTATATAATATTGTTTGTAATTTAACTTTTTACTTCATATATAATGGTTTGTATAATAATATAAGTCCTCTGTCTTGCGGAGGCGATTCCATGCTTGGAGATGCCGAGGGCATATCTGTAGGTCAGTCACGGCGACTCAGACTTCCTCCTCAGAAAGTTATGAGATGTAACTGACATATTCATCCCAACACCAACATCTCTCCCGCAGTAATTATTGATGAGAACCTCAACCATTGGAAATATTCCCTGGGTCCTGTAGCATAGGTCACAACCGAGGTTAAAGGTGCAATCCTCGGGTGGGAGAATATTTGGGTAATGTTTCTTTTCACCTGTTCACCTAACAGAAAATTGGTACCCGGGAATTAGACAACTGTTGTGGGTTGCATTCTGAAAAATTTCAGCAGTTGACCACTGGGTACCTCGATAAGCATAAGCGCCGTCTTTCATTTATAAACGGGGAGGTTTGGTGGGTGCATGGAATGGATTTTGGCCTTTGTTTATGAGGATGGGCTGCCTAACCTACCAGAGAACCCAAAACAGAAAACGGGACTACGTCACTCTCACGAGCCGCTTCCATTTTCAAGTACGACAACTTTTGGCCATATGCAACGCATATGATCGAAATGTAACGTTCTTTGTAAGAGGACAGGATGGATAGAGATTCATTACCTTAAAACCAGGCTTTTCTTGTTCCTGCTTTATCGCTCAGTTTATTCATTCCCCTGTTAGCTCTCCAATCTTATCTTTGTTGTATCTGTACTAGCTCTGATAAGAGCAGATCCACCAATGTGTGTGGATACACAGCCGATGCTCTTGAGATAAGAGATACACTTGAAGCGAATTACTTAGACGTCCTCAGTACAGCTGCTATTTGTGCCGAAAGACCATGTTAACATTGCTCAGTTTTCTCAGTTTTAAACGTTGTGTGTAACTGAGGTATATTTACTGGGTGAATAATCCAAGAAGTAGATGGACATATTGCACACACACACACAAACTTTAACAATATTGAAATTAAAAAAAAAAAAAAATTTGATGCGAAGGAATAATGTGCCAGAAAATGGAATAAATCGTGACAAAAGTGTTCAGTGAGACAGAAGTGAGACTACACGTTGGTACAGCAGGTTGACACCTGCTCCCCACAACCCATAAACCTTGCTCTCATATAATTCTGTATTGCTTTTGTTAATGATACATAGGCAACTGAAAAAGGATCCATTTTTAAACGAGTGTTAACTATACAGAAATTGTTTCGTGAATTTATAAAACTTATGATTTACATGACATATCACGTGTAATCAATGTCACTACCCAGTATTGAAGGACGTCTCTGCCCTAGCGGCAATACGAAGCATTGATGTATAGAAGGAACATCAGTTTTGTTCCAATAAAAATTATTTAACTAAGAAATTAAATAACTAAGGCGAAATTAATAATATATTGATATAATATTAAAATACTTCAATCATGTTTAAGATACCCAAGGTAAGTCTATGTATCGTTCAGTGTCTTGTTGATAACCATTTTCTACAATTTTATATAGATGTTTGAGTGGCTGACTAATTAAAATACCGACATAGCAGTACCCATTGTTAATGTAATTCAAACACCGATAATAGTGATATTTGATTATATAAATATGTCACATTTTGAGGTACACTATTATACCTAAGACCAAAAACACCGATGCTCAAGAAAACTGCATTGGCTCGCGAAACTGACATAATGTCCTGTTTTATGTTCGTGATTCCTCTGGTTGGTTAGGTTAGGTTAGGGCACTTTAGCACGACAGTTTCTTGATGTTGGGAACGCTGGCGAGAGTGGGCTGCTTAATAACCTTCCGGAGGATGATAGGCTCAACACTAAAAAAACAGTGGAGTGGGTGTATTTCGGGAATGATTGGCGAGAGACGAAGAGTTATGTCAAATTTAAATATTTCAAAAAATTATAGTTTCTTGAGTAAATAAATAGGTGCACACCATTTAAAGATAAAACTAGGAGTGCCATCTATGCACAGTGGGCTATTGACGTGGGGCTCCACGATTCTAGGGGCCTCACACTGCCATAGTGTTAACCAGAGACTTGGCAGAGTGGATAATTACTCGACCTCTCGCTGGAAAGTCCTGGGATTTAAACCCTTTTCTAAATTATATTTATAAATAATTTGTGCATAAGGAAACTTTCACTTTAGCGAACGGGCAAGGCCTATCATCAGGTTAGGGAACCCCCAATGTACATCATCTCGGTAGAGAGCCCTAATGCCCATCATCTCTGTAGAGAACCCCAGTGCATTACTTTGCCCAGGACCTAAAATGTTATTAAGACGGCCCTGACTAGAAGTGGTGTTCAAGTTTCCTTGAAAGAACCTTTCGTATAGTGTAACAACCCCCTTCTCTCTGCTGCCCCCAGCCTCCAACGGTGACTGTGGTGGTGAGGAACCTGCCAGTAGGAACCACTGAGGAGCATCTACGGTCCCTCTGCGAGAATTTTGGCGGGATGGTTGAGGTGGAGATCCCTAAACGAGCGGCTCTCTTCAAGAAGTTTATCTTCGGGTGAGGATGTGTTATAGTCTATTAATATCTAGTTGTAATAGCCACCCATAATTTGGACTTAGCTCCTAATCCAGATTATTTTTAATACTTATTAGCTACATAGTCTCCCCGGCTTTGCGCCTTCTTTTGATAATTACTTAATACTAATTAATTTCACTAACTATGCCCAAGGCAACTGTGGATTCAGTTGAATACAAGATTGTGTTGCTTAAAGCGTACTGTAGTTCAGTGGTTCAAGGCATGTGTGTTTGGGAGTACCTATGATGCAGGTTCAAATCCTCCTCATGGCTCCACCTTATTTTCTCATTGATACATCATGTTAATGTAATTTCTTTGTGCATATATCCAAGGATTTTACAGAGTCGATTAAAATAAGATTCAGACTTATAGCACATTAAATAACATTAATGCAGAATAATAAGATGAAAGATTCTGGGAAGTAACAAACAATATCCAGAATAAGCAGTTAAAGTGACACCATTAATAAAATAATTATTCTAGAACATCCACTTAAGACTGTGACTGAACTGAATCAGCTTGGAAAATATCTCATGTAAACAAGTAATCAATTATTCACTGTAACTCACTGCATAGATGGAGACATGATTAACATATCCTCATGGAATACTTGACCTTACGATAAAGACTTACAAATTTAAGAACCACATAACTCATTGTTTAAGAGTTTATTGACGTTGGTAAGGCTCGCGAGAACGGGCTGGAGAATGCCCGCACAACCAGAGATCACAGGTAGTTATATCAGTGTATCTTAAGCCTTGCATTAAATGAGTAAATCAGCTTAGTCCCCTTCAAAACCTGGTTACCCCCTCAAAATATTATCACAGAAGCAATTTAAGCGAAAGGCATAAAATAATGCCAGTAAATTTCAATATTAATAAACAAAACCCAAACTACATCAAGAAAACCCCCAGAACAATGTGGAAAGGATAAGGGTTCAATTACTTAAAACAGAACCTTACTTCATTAAATCAGTCAACAAACTATGAAACACAAATGGTGCAATAACATAAATCATCTTCACAGCTAAATCAATATGAGCTTGGCACACTCCTTAATATTAAGATATTATTAATTATGTAACACATACAATATTTACTAGACAACTCCAAACAAGGCCTATCAGATCAATAACCTACAATTATTATAGAGCAGCCAACCATCCATTTTCGCCGTCCACAACAACAACAACAAAAACAAAAATAGTTTATTTACTGAAATGACCCTAGTACATAAAACAATTAGTAATGAAAATATATATATAGCAAATAGGACTAACAGTGGTAACAATCAAGGTTTGCAATTCTGATGTCACACCACAAGTGTAACCAGACAAATATATACACGTGTACCGCTTGTTCACCCAGCTCTGACCATCAATACATACGTACTAACACACACCTTACATCATGCTAACTTCATATATCCCCACAAGGTCTTCAATATAACTCTCACGCAATTTTCATAGGAATAATATACTAATACTATAACCCAGTTATTGTTTAACCCTTTCTGTTGTCCTATCCAGAAGCTACATTAACTCCCTCGTGAAGATGGGAATACGTATATACATGGTAATTAGTGATGGTCTATTGTCAGATTTGTGCGGTTCGTGAGTCTCGACGCGGCCCTCAATGCTGTGATGAAACTGGACGGTTTGGTCGTCCAGCGACGCACCATCAACGCACAACTGGCGAAGAGTCACTGGCGCAACACCAACCAGAATACAGGTTATACGCTCGAAAAATATATATTTCCAATATACAAAAAATATATTTGAAATATCAGGTATTCTTCATAAATAACATACTTGCCTCCATAACGTAGTGGGCACAATATTCCAAGACTAACGTTGAAAGAGGAAACTAGACTGTTTCCTCCAAGGAGTGCCGGACCAACCGGGCTGTGGTGGATATGTGGGCCTTTGGGCCGCTTGGAGCGGCCCGCAGGCCCACATATCCCTTAAACTCCCTCGTGGACCAAACTTTCACAAGTCAAGCCTGGCCTCGGGCCGGGCTTGGGAAGTAGAAGAACTCCCAGAACCCCATCAACCAGATTCAGCGTTGAATCAACGTTTCTCTTGGTTAGTGTGCCTACAAGGAACACAGTAAATCTACCTTTTTTGTTTATGTAAATCACAGTATGTCGTTCCGTTTCCGTACATTGTCATCATGAATGGCATCTTGAAACTATACTTTAAATGCCACTAGCATATTTGTTTAGTTCTGGATATTGATTTTAATTCCTGGTGACAGTGTTATACGAGGAGCCAGAGGAGAAGGAAGGAGAGGACGAGGCTAGCTCTAGCCTCACTGAGGACGACCTCGACACCACCATCATGCACATGTGTCACCAGCAGTGGCTCCACCACCGCCGCACGCATAGGAACCAAGGTCACAATCACAATTCGTTTTAACAGCACTATTGTTAAGTTGTTAAGCTAGCTGCATTTACATAATGCTGTGTAATTGTTTAAGGGGTCAGCGGCATTTGCCTATATTAATTAACGTTATTATAATTCATTAATTTGAGGTTATGAACTGTGCCTAATTGCCCCCGTTAGGTAATTATATCTCTTGATATTCATCTTATTTGATACAAAAATTTAAATAATAATAATATGAATTGGCAATATTCTTATTTAACTTAATATGTAGTTTCAAAAGCAAGAATTCTGAGAGAAGACCATGATTGCAGTATATAAATCTTGTTATTTAAGTTTAGAAATATATACGGACATTTTTTAGTTAAGATATATGCGTAAATATTAAAAGTAACTTAAAAATTAGTTGATAAGCTATTCAAATCAGGTATAACTCACAGAATAATTCAGTTCGCCCTCGTCTATAATACTTCCCTGTCACTTTGTTATATAAATCAACACCCCTGTTTAAAAAACTAGTATTTACCCAGGTCTTTCCTGACTTTAAACTTCTCCAATCTATATAATGAACTATACTATACTTATATAAATGTTCATACCAAGAAAATACTGGTGGAGCGAAATATGTTATATACTATAGCCTAATGATCCCCATATTGAACTCTCAAATGTGTTCGGTCAATCCTTTTCACAAGTGATGTCCTAAATGTTAACATCGAGATATTAATTCCCTCTGATATATCATATCTATTTCTTCATAACCCTTAGAAACCAGTCTTGTATTAGTCATCCCTTTGTTGACATTTCTTTCCTAAAAATACAGAAAAATCACCAATAAATTGTGGTATATCTGCTGAAGGGCTAGCCTAGTATACAGGTGCTGAAGTATTAATTTAATCCTAGTATACACATGCTGAAGGGATAATCGTAGTATACACATGCTGATGGGTTTATTCTAGTATATACATGCTGAAGGTTAATCCTAGTACACATGCTGAAGGACTAATCATATTACTTCTGCTAAAGAGTTAATACAAGTATACACCTGAAGGTTTAATCCAACTGTATACGTACTGAAGGGTTAATGCTAGTTCAGTTGCTGAAAGGTCAATCCTTTTCATTTTTACTGGTACTCCTGTGAAGGGTCAATTACAGTACCCTTACTGCAGTCTTGTAGTGGAACAAGAGCGAGATGGGAAGAGTAACTAGATCTGGTCCACTTGTATTCTTGAACTATAGCACTATTAAATATCTGTCTCTGACGGATTTTCTTTTCATTTGATCTTAATACAGTTATTATATTATCATTTTTATATAGTATACCCATTAAACATCTACTTATTTGTTCGTGTATTGTGAAATTATGTAATCAGATCGTCTATTTTTTCAGTACAGTAAATCAAATATTATAATTGTTATTATTTGTTCATTGTTGCCAGGGTCTCCATTGTATTCAATTCGCGTTTTCGTGAGAAGGCCAATCAACCTCTGCAGAGTTATAAAAGGCTTACTGACTAACCAGCAAGAACACTTTAGTCCTGAATATTGTCCAGGACTAAAGTAAACTCTCAGTGTACATACACCGAGAAGCTGGGTGTATAGCTCTTTGCGTATATTCCTGTTCCTAAGCACTAATTAATGTTTTACCAATTTTTTACTTAATGCCCTTTTCAATTCACAGGTAAAATTGCGCTATTTATGTTTAAATAAGCGCTTTAGATTTACTTTCAATTAATCAAGTCTGTATTTTTTTCAGATTTGCCATCTTTTGGTAAAATCATGGAAATATTGTCCCAGCTGTCTACAAGCGATGATGAGGACTCTGAGACGGAGGAGGTCGAGTTCTCATTCTCTGAGATGATGCTTGATGAACCCGAGATGAAACCTGTTGAGCCTGAGATGAGGCTTTCAAACCCTGGGGTGAGGTTTGTTGACCCAGAGATGAAGTTTGCTGACACTGAGATGAGGCTTATTGACCCTGAAATTAGACTTGCTGATCCTGAGATGAGGCTTCCAAACACTGGGATGAGGTATGTTAACCCTGAGATGAGGTTTGTTGATACTGAGATGACGTTTGCTGGCCCAGCAACTAATATAAGGCTTGCTGAGCCTGGGATGAGGCTTCCTAACCCTGGGACGAGGCTTGTTGACCCAGATATGAAACAATCACCTACATGTATAAGCAATACTCCTGGCACAAAACCTTCCCACAATACTTACTAGTTGTCTGAATGCAAGATTTCTGAGTCTGTCCCCTTAAAATTCCAAATGGAAGAAGCGGCAACGTTGTCCCTCCCTAGGACTACCCAAGCTGCTCTCCAACTGATAAGTTTAACTGAGTTAAAAAGGGCATATTTCCCTTAATTAGAACTTATTAACAATTAATTAGAACTTCTTTCTAATTTATCTAGATGATATTTACATCTTGATCACAATTCAACACTTCGACAATTCGTTTATAACTTAGCCAACCACTATTTAATACAGACAAACTATATATACTCACATTTTCTCTAAATTTATATAAACCTACATATATTTGCATATTGCATAGTTTATGTTAATTACTAACTTCGCCTATGCAAATATCATATGGGTAATTAAACATACTGTCTACAACCATGTTTGTTTTCCAATTACACAAAATAGCTTTGCCTCTTGTTACTATTGCATACAGCTTGCTATCACTACTTACTATACTTCACATTTGCGTAGGCAATTTACTAAATTTGCATACAGTGTATTACCTTAATAACGTTTCTAATTAATTACTAATGCAGTATGCAAAGTACGTAAGCAAATTAACAAATACGATTTCACATTCAAGTTTGACTGGCCTTGTCTTAACAGTTAACAAACTGCAGTATGTAAGGAGCTCATCAGTGCTGTAACTTGCTCAGCTAAACATGTTGAGGTTCAGTTCCTGACCCCATTATGTACCTCTCTAACCTTAGCAACTACCGTTCATAGAATGGGTATGGGCCCACAACTGCCCATAGGATGGGTATGGGGTCCACAACCGCCCACAGGATGGGTATGGGGTCCACAACCGCCCACAGGATGGGTATGGGGTCCACAACCGCCCACAGGATGGGTATGAGGTCCACAACCGCCCACAAGTTGGGTATGGGGTCCACAACCGCCCACAGGATGGGTATCGGGTGCATAATAAATTAATTAAACTGAAAAAAAAAATGCTCTAGGATTATATATTTGCCCACTCCTTTTTTTTCATAAACATTTATCACCGTCTTTCTATGGTTTGACCAATGAACCATGGGAAAGATATTAAGGTCACCACAGTAGTTTATTTAACCAGCCAACAAATATTCTCTGACGTGTATTTCTGTGGTCATTGTTCGCCATCTGCTGGGGTGGTGGTGTACCTGTAGTATGAGTTCCTGGCCACCTCTCCGCCGGTCTGAGACGGCCGGCTTGAAGTTTTCTAGTGATGTGAATCGCCACGAAGCGAGTCTGACCTTACTTGAAGTACTGAACGTGAAAGTGGGGGATCTACTGGGGAGACAGATTAACAAATCCACAAGGCAATGATGAAGGCTCGAACCTACGCACGGGATGTTCTCAGAGGCGCCTTATCAAGTACAGTATATCATCACATGGTCAAAAGGCATGGCCAAACGAGACAGATTACACGTCGCAATAGGATGGCGGTCAGGTTTGCAGCTGGAGTCTGCTTCCACAGGTTTTTGGACACCCATAGAGGGAAGATGATTGGATTACCGAATGGCGTAGACAAAGTGGAAGTTCTTAATTGTCTCTGGCTTATTCTTATGTGGCGGTGCGGGATGCCCCCTTTGAACTGCCTACAACCTGTTCTCAGGGAGGAAATACGCTCACGGGAATGTATTGAGAACGATAACATAATTAGAGCTATTATATACTCACTAGCCATGGTTAGGTTAGGTTAAAGTTACTTTAGGTTAAGTTAAGTTAGGTTTCATTAGGTTAAGTTTCATTACGTTTGGTTACGTTAGTATGGTGTATTATTGACAGCAATGTGAAACATGGAATTTTTAAAATATTTCAATTTACCTGCAAATTTTGTACCACATGTGTCCCCTTGTTCGCGTACCACTCGTGCTAAATAGGTGTCAACGCCTCTGAGAATTCCTCTACTCTGTCAATTCCACTGAGAATTTTATAGGTGATGATCATGTCTCCCCTAACTCTTGTCTTCCAGTGCCCTGAGGTTTATTTCCAGTACTCTGAAGTTCCTGTCTTTCTGAAGATGAGGCCTCCGTGCAACAATCCAAGTGGGATGTTATCTGAGAAGCCACTTTGTATGTAGACCTTGGAGGTTCTATTTGTGAGGAAGTATTTTAGCACATAAGAGTAATTTTCTCGAGAATATAAAAAGAACGTAAATGTGGCATTTTGTAAAGTTACGCATCAAACGTGTGTTTTCTATGTTTAAAATTGAAATAGAAAACTGTCAACATATCTTAGTTCAGGTACGTTTATTGAGACAAAAAAATACATCTCAAAAGGACAGATATCTTAGATATCCAAGTGCAATCCCAGCATTCCATGCTGGCTCTTATTTATTTTTGTATGTATTTATTAACAAGAAAATACATTAGGTATTCAGTTTAATATATTTATTATGCACTCCATGACTATGATGTGGGTCATTCAAGTTCAAGTATGGTTATTGAGATAAACAAAATACATCTCAAATGGATAATGAGTCATAATGTGGATCATAATAAGCTGAGGAACTGAAAACTCAAATTTATTTACCTAAGCAAGTTTTACAGTCATGATAATCAACTTACACAGCTTAAATTAATATATAATATTATATTGTATCAACAATAGGTTCGAGAAAGCCCATAAGTACAATCTCTAAGCCAAGAAGCTTACCACAAATATAAATACAACTTGATAACAACCTCATGCATCACAACATAATTAAAACCAATCCTGGCAGTCCTTCATGCTGGTTGGGGGAAAGTATGACTCAAAGAAGGCAGAGTACCGTTATGATGCAGACGAGGAGTTTTTTTTTTATTATTATTATTTTTCTACCACAAACGTGGCCACATATTTACAATGCTAACCAGCATATATACATTTTCTTCTGTCCTCCATAGACAGGGTTAGAGATCAGTTAAACAAATAGTTCAGGGATTTATTGAACAATCAACCACAGAAGGTGATTAGGTACTTTTAAAATGCTAAGCTAACCTACATACGTAAATACATAGATACACAGATTTACGTATGCCCTACATAAAGTGTTCGAAGTGTCATTAATGTGCATTTACAAAGGTGAAATGCAATTCTGATCAGCTTCCATATGTACTTTATACACATACATATACATACACACACATATATACGTACATATACATATATACATGCATATATACACACACATGCATTCACATACATTTGTCTCTTTTACTCTGACAGGGTGAGATAGCTGACAGAAACTCGTGTGCAATAACGAGGAGTCACAATAACGTGGCTGAAATATGTTGACCAAACCACACACTAGAAAGTGAAGGGACGACGACGTTTCGGTCCGTCCTGGACCATTCTCAAGTCGACAATCGTCTTGAGAATGGTCCAGGACGGACCGAAACGGGTTCTTTTCCAGGGTAGGACGAGATAAATGGAAACCGTTCGCCTCTGTAAACCAAATAGAAATTTAGAGACGTATTCGTAGAAAGATTGGCGGATAATATTGTCTGTAAAATAGCGCTTTATCGCCGAACTATTGTTAGTACCTGGCTGATAAATGCGAGGTTTTACCTGAATTTACCTGAGCCACAAACACTTTAGTGGCTTGACGATGACAGGAAGCCGGCGGCTTGTCAAAGGTCCCCCACATTTGTCCTGTTGATTATATATTTCATCGCAATAAATGTTGTGAGGGGGTAGAATATGTTGATCCATAATTTTCCGGTGAGATATGTTTATATTTGAATAGCCGCTGCGTATAGGAATTTCTTAAGTACTGTTTTCTTTGTGAATTATTTAGCTGACCTCCTTCCATGTCATTACCGGTACGATTTTGTCTAGATGAGTAACACGCAAGATTGTGGTCTTCAGCTCTTGTGTGAAGTGTCTCCCGCGTGCCAGGAATGTTGTAAACGCTGCTTTTGTCATAGTGGTTGTGTGGTTGGTTGTGTCCATCTGCGGAGCCTTTTTGAGGTCAGGAATGTTGCATGTGTGCGCCGTTTTTCATGAGTGCCTGGGTTAGACCAATTGATCTGTCGGTGTCATTGTGAGGACTCAGGCTGTTAAGGATCTATTGAGCTTTTAGTTAGCATGATTCCTTTATGTAGTGATTGCCATTTTTAGAGTGTGGAGAACATATTAATAATGTGGAAAAATTATTAGTCACTGCAGCATATGCCCTCAGGAAAACCCGGAATGTACTCCTCATGTTTTGTGAGCAGCAATGAATGAGGTCATCCTTGTTTGTCAATTTCTAGTAGGCTGAATTTAGGCTAGTTTTCCTGATGTGATTAACATGGCATCTGGGAGAGAGATGGAGTCAATAGCCTTATTGTTCTACGCTTGTGAACAGTATGGATGATTCAACCGTGTTCAAGCTATTCAATAAGCACAGAAGGCCGTAACGTGAGGTTGCTATGGCGAGGACGTCGGCCAAATAAACAGATGATGGTCGGTCATGAATGCGGCTCACCGTAGCCCGTGCTACTTGGAACTTTTTGTTCCAAGTAGCGAGTCTTATACAACAACAGATCATGAATGGTTCTGCTTCCTAGAGGGCTTCGTACAGGTGTTTGATATTGTCGCCTAATTGAAACATTCCTTGCTTATTGTATTTGCTATACCAATCTGGTATCCCGATAGCGGGATACGTTGATAGGATAGCCAGAAAGGTTATTAAGTGCTCTATATTGGTCTGACGTTCTCTCCTCCCCTTCCCCGGCCGAGATTCCACCCATTGCAATTTCCTAAATAAACAAAGGAATCAGATGAAAGGAAACATGCCTAAACGTCTCTCTCCTGCAGCGGGAATCGAATCCGAGTCCTTCCGGTTGTAAATTGAGTGCCTAGACCACTGTGCTTCAGCACCAATTTGTCAGCAGATTGCCTTCCTTGTCGATAAGTGCTGAAGTGTTTGCTAGGGCGTTAACATGAGTGCTCTCGGGGACTTCTTTACGTTATTAATGGCTATGTTGGTCCATGTGGTAGTGGTAAGACACGCACAGGAGACCCCGCCTGTCTGGAGCTGCTGGGGAAGGTGACGTAGTGTCTGCCTAATAGTGGTTGTCAGGGTGGTGGGTTTAGGTTATTTACTAATTGAATGAAAAACTTCATGCCGGTCGGCCGAGCGGACAGCATACTGCACTTGTGATCCTGTGGTCCCGGATTCGATCCCGGACGCCGGCGAGAAACAATGGCTAGAGTTTCTTTCACCCTATGCCCCTGTTACCTAGCAGTAAAATAGGTACCTGAGTGTTAGTCAGCTGTCAAGGGCTGCTTCCTGGGGGTGGAGGCCTGGTCGAGGACCGGCCCGCGGGGACACTAAAAGCCCCTAAATCATTTCAAGATAACCTCAAGATGATAGGTTGTACATTTATATTGACTAAGTTTACAATAAATCTATTGTTATTTACATTAGAGAAATTCATAATAACAGCTTAAAACGTAATTATATATTGTATAATTGTAATATTTTTTATAAACTATAATCTAGTGCCCCTTTGAACATCGCATTTTGACGCATACTCGACCAAATGCCAAAAATTGTCGTATTAGAAAATGGTAGCGGCTCGCGAAATTGACAGTGTCCCGTTTTCTGTTTTGGGTCCTCTGATAGGTTAGAATAAGGGACTTTATTACGACAGTTTCCTAACGTTGTGAAACCTCAGAAGGACGGGCTGGATAAGTAGCCTTAATTTATCGGATTGGGTTTCGTTTACCTGTGATATCATATAACCTGTCCTGTTAGCTTAACCTGTTGCCGTAACTTAACCTGTTGCCGTAACTTAACCTACCCTGTTACGTTAACTTGTCGTAACGTAAACACATAACGTACTTTCATTGTTCCCCTAATATTATATATTTTGAAAAGGGAAGAGAGGCTAAGCAAGGGGAAGGGGGGGGGGGGGGTTAGCCGTCAATACCCTCGTTGTTACGGCGTCAATACCACCGTTATTACGGCGTCAATACCCTCGTTGTTACGGCGTCAATACCATCGTTGTTACAGCGTCAATAACCTCATTGTTACGGTGTCAATACCCTCGTTGTTACGGCGTCAATACCCTCGTTGTTACGGCGTCAATACCCTCGTTGTTACGGCGTCAATACCATCGTTGTTACAGCGTCAATAACCTCATTGTTACGGTGTCAATACCCTCGTTGTTACGGCGTCAATACCATCGTTGTTACAGCGTCAATAACCTCATTGTTACGGTGTCAATACCCTCGTTGTTACGGCGTCAATACCATCGTTGTTACAGCGTCAATAACCTCATTGTTACGGTGTCAATACCCTCGTTGTTACGGCGTCAATACCCTCGTTGTTACGGCGTCAATACCCTCGTTGTTACGGCGTCAATACCCTCGTTGTTACGGCGTCAATACCCTCGTTGTTACGGCGTCAATACCATCGTTGTTACAGCGTCAATAACCTCATTGTTACGGCGTCAATACTCTCGTTGTTACGGCGTCAATACCATCGTTGTTACGGCGTCAATACCCTCGTCGTTACGGCGTCAATACCCTCGTTGTTACGGCGTCAATACCATCGTTGTTACGGCGTCAATACCATCGTTGTTACGGCGTCAATACCCTCGTTGTTACGGCGTCAATACCATCGTTGTTACGGCGTCAATACCCTCGTTGTTACGGCGTCAATACCATCGTTGTTACAGCGTCAATACCCTCGTTGTTACGGCGTCAATACCCTCGTTGTTACGGCGTCAATACCCTCGTTGTTACGGCGTCAATACCATCGTTGTTACAGCGTCAATACCCTCGTTGTTACGGCGTCAATACCCTCGTTGTTACGGCGTCAATACCCTCGTTGTTACGGCGTCAATACCATCGTTGTTACGGCGTCAATACCCTCGTTGTTACGGCGTCAATACCATCGTTGTTACAGCGTCAATAACCTCATTGTTACGGTGTCAATACCCTCGTTGTTACGGCGTCAATACCATCGTTGTTACGGCGTCAATACCCTCGTTGTTACGGTGTCAATACCCTCGTTGTTACGGAATCAATAACCTTGATGTTACGTCGTTAATAACCTTGATGTTACGTCGTTAATAACCTCGATGTTACGGCATACATAACCTCTTTGTTACGACATCAATACCCTCGTTGTTACGATGTCAATAATCTAGATGTTAAGACGTCAATAACCTCGTTATGGTGCTAAATGAATGTTAAGCACATAGGTATATATGTATGTGTATATGCCTGCATGTATACTCGAGTACACGTTCACAAGAACACATATACATAGGGTGAATGTGATTCACATGTGAGAGCGTGAAGAACACCTGTATAAGAGTGCAGGTGTTCGCGTGAAACCAACAAGTGCGAGGTGGGGGGGGGGACACTTGTCGACAGCTTTCACTTATTGATGCCTACCAAATAACAGACAAATTTATATATACATACACACTGCAGGGTTAGTATGATTTGCTATTTAATGCAAAGGGGAAGGGGAAGGAGGGGGGGGGGGGTAGGCATGGTACTCGACCCCGCCTATGATAATCACCAGACCAGTTATCCTGCAAAGTTTGGTGAGGCTAGACCCTAGCCGCCAACATGGGAACTGTTAAACAGATGGACATACTCTTGTATAGTTATAACTGACTATATATAGTTAACTGTCGAAGTGTTGATTATATATATATATATATATATATATATATATATATATATATATATATATATATATATATATATATCGTACCTAGTAGCCAGAACGCACTTCTCAGCCTACTATGCAAGGCCCAATTTGCCTAATAAGCCAAGTTTTCATGAATGAATGGTTTTTCGTCTACCTAACCTACCTAACCTAACCATAGGTTAGGTTAGGTAGGGTTGGTTAGGTTCGGTCATATATCTACGTTAATTTTACCTCCAATAAAAAAAAATTGACCTCATACATAATGAAATGGGTAGCTTTATCATGGCATAAGAAAAAAATTAGAAAAAATATATACGAAGTCAAATTCACTTCGAATATCTATATATATATATATATATATATATATATATATATATATATATATATATATATATATATATATATATATATATATTATGGTATATATATTATGGTAATATATATATATATTATATATTAGGTTAGGTAGACGAAAAACCATTCATTCATGAAAACTTGGCTTATTAGGCAAATTGAGCCTTGCATAGTAGGCTGAGAAGTGCGTTCTGGCTACTAGGTACGACATATATATATATATATATATATATATATATATATATATATATATATATATATATATATATGTCGTACCTAGTAGCCAGAACGCACTTCTCAGCCTACTATGCAAGGCCTGATTTGCCTAATAAGCCAAGTTTTCCTGAATTAATATATTTTCTCAATTTTTTTTCTTATGAAATGATAAAGCTACCCATTTCATTATGTATGAGGTCAATTTTTTTTTATTGGAGTTAAAATTAACGTAGATATATGACCTAACCTAACCAACCCTACCTAACCTAACCTAACCTATCTCTATAGGTTAGGTTGGGTTAGGTAGCCGAAAAAGTTAGGTTAGGTTAGGTTAGGTAGGTTAGATAGTGGAAAAACAATTAATTCATGAAAACTTGGCTTATTAGGCAAATTGGGCCTTGCATAGTAGGCTGAGAAGTGCGTTCTGGCTACTAGGTACGACATATATATATATATATATATATATATATATATATATATATATATATATATATATATATATATATATATATATATATATATATATATTCGAAGTGAATTTGACTTCGTCTCAGGTCTATTAATTTAAATTGTGTTGCAGTTCTCGCTAAAATACTGTCATATAGATGGAAGTAAAGAAGTTACAGAGAATTAGTCAATATCACAGAGAATAATAATAATAATGTATTCGCAAGAAGGTACAATGGTTTAGTTATATTCCACAAGACTGGTATATTTGACTTGCTAAGTTGCATCCTTGCAAGTTTGTTATATTAAGGCCACACGTGGCACTGTAGCTTAATACATTACCAACCTGCACATATAGTTTCATCCCAGACAAAAATCAAAACTAAGGAACAAAGATGTATTGTTTTATTCTTGGTGCCCCATCCAGCCACTAGCCAGACCCAGCGGTGATTAACGTGACTGTGCAAAGACGTCTTCCATCGTGTCGACCCATCCAGCCACTAGTCAGACCTTGCAGTGGTTAGCCTGACCCCATAAGTCTAGATGGCGACCCATCTAAGCACTAGCTAGACCCAGCAATGGTGAGTGTAAGAGTGCGAGGTACTCAGGCCACCCTGCACAGGATGCACAGCAGACAACATGCACAGCACCTGGCGCCCCAGTACTTCGATCGGTGCACTAGAGGTTTAGAGTACAATGAGTGAGTGAGGGCGCAGAAATATCATCCCGTCTGGTTACTGGTCACATGACTCCCAACGTTTGTAATTCCCTGCCGTTCTTGTTGTTTTGATAACTGCTGAATGAAAAGTATTATTATAGACACCGAAATGTCTATAGGAAATATCACGTCTATTTTTGTTTTAATTAATTTAGTACATTAAAAATAATAAGAAAAAATAACTAAACACTATAAGCAATCAGAAAGTATATTTTAGCTCAATGCAACAATATAAAATAAGACGAACGCCAGCAAATAATTATTTACGCTTGCGTAGGCGTGCTTCAGTTGCCAACGATGCTGTGTATTCCTGCGAAATAGCGAATTGACATCATCAATCGTAGTATAGATTATATAGACCAGAGCGTATGAAACTTGATGGTTAGGGGGATAATAGAGCATAGTTTCATTTAGAGTTTTGGGGTATAAAGTGGGTGTTGGCAGTTGAGGTGTGTGGCGTCGGGTCCCAGGGTTGGGATCCTGGCTGGCAGTCCCCTTCCATTCACGGTGTTGGCCGCACGCATCTTCAGCAACAGTTGGTCTTGACTTCACACACACACACTCACGTTCGCACAGTGTCTTCTCCTGCACCTGTGGTGGTGGCTGCAGGTGAGTGTTCCTGTAGGTGTGTTGTTAAGGGGGCATGACGAGGGCTTGTGCTGCTGCGGCTACAGGGCCTCCTGCTGTCTGGGACCCGGTGCCCTGGGACGGGAAGGTAGCAGGGGGTGTGTATACTTTTTTTTTCTTTAACCTTTCAAAACGCCGGTTTTAAATAAGTTGAACCAAGAAACGTACACAAATTAAGCTAAACGCAATTGAATCTCTTCAGTCATGGTTAATACAGACACTAGGTTGGCAGTACTACCTTGTCAATATTATTCGCTTGATATTTTTAGTCGTGAGAAGAGAGTGTGTGTGGGGTGAAGATGGACCCCATAGGCGATGGGGCCCCCTGAAGCAGATTTTAGCACCAGCACCTGCGTCAGGCTGCCACGCCCTCCTGGTGTAGGCGCAGGTGGTGTCTGCCTCGCCTCTCGCGCGCACACCTCAACTTACGCAATGCGTATGGCGCTAACCACAGTATATATATATTCACACACCATGATATATATTTGCATATACGTATGTCCGATGCATACACACCAGTTTTGCGTATTAAGTGCGGCAGACGACTCGAGACACGTCGACAAAAAGTACCCAAAAAATCAATCCTGCAGCAGGTGGTAGTTCTGGTACAGGAGCGCTGCTTCCTGTGGTTCGATATTTTACACTAGAGACCCTTTTGAGACGATCTATTAACTTGGAGCACAAGGGTAGGTGAACAGTTCCACTAAAAGAAATAAATATAATGCGATTAGAACTCAAAAACCCATTTGTCTATTCACTATGACCCCCATTTATTTTGTATTATAGTTTTTATCTTTGCAATACTCAATATACGTAATAAATGAAACTCCATATTTAAAATAAATGTATAAAATATCAAAACGGCATATGTATATACAGTATGTGGTATTTATAACTATAATAGCCAGCTTGTCGCCGTTGGTGGTGTTTCCCCAGGCATGGGGCAATTAATTCCGGGATAATTAGTTTGGGATGTATGGACGTAAGTTTACCCGAGTTTACCTGAGGGTCCTTATATCTCTAGTAGCCTCGACGAGGACAGGAAGCCGGCGGGTTAGCAGATGTCCTCTTATTTCTCTTGATTATGTTATCGAGCTGGGTTTTTACAAATTCAGCAGTTTTCGTATTTACGGCATCGCCGGGTAGGCGGTTCCATTGGTTTATAACCCTATGAGTGAAAAAAGCATCTGTTGTATACTCGAGCTAGATCATTCTCACCTAATCTAACCTAGTGGATTAGAAATGTTGGGAATTAGGCGCTATTAGTGTGCTAGACGTCATAGCGTATTTGCGTACCTGTCAGCTGGTGTGACAGTGGATGGCGCCGGCGCCGCCTCATACAAGTGTAGGGTAATTAAGAATGAATAATAAGCTTATGCCATTTATTTAATTGGTTGCCATCACCTGAAACGTGTTTTGTATATTTGTAAATGTGAAGTAAATTTGGCGTAATTCTACATTTTTACTTTATTTTATGAATTAATGTTCTGTCCATTAATGTACTCTGACTTGTAGTTTTGCAGGTAGAAAATTAGTTCACGTTTCGTTATTCTTCATATAGAAAAAATCTGTATATGAATTACAGAAGAGAACTGACATATTATCAGTAAAGTAGCTGATATATTTATATTTAATTATGCTCTTTATATCTTAATTGGGGTTATCTGTTAATGAGTTTTGTTTACTTTGTAATACTTCATTGTTTGTTTAGGAAATTAGATAAGGAAATCCATTTTGCCTAGAAACTGTTACATTTCAACTTTCTAAACCTAATAATTAAAAAAACTAACTTCAAAGTAGGCCTACTCATGGTTTTACTATTACAGTACTGTACATGTACATACTGTAGCTATGTTTGTATTTTTTTTATTTGATATTAAATACTGTATAGGCAATTGATGTATTTTATACAATTTTCCGTTATAAAAGGCACATACACTTGTGTGAATCCAAATTGTTACTACTGTATATACCTATTATTGCTCTCATTTTTATTCACAATTGACTGTTTTACCAAGTTTAATTTCACTGCAGATTCAGTATTTAACTTTCAGACTTGCTCAAAATGCTGTACATGTTAGTGGCTTTGCAGGAATGTACCACTTAATCACCAGTGTACTTTTACAACCATTGTACCTTCTTGTGTATAAAAAGGAAATAAAATCCAGGCCCAAAGTAAATCAACATCCAGGCCCACATATTGACTAGCATACATTAATTTGAGATTACAACTTATTCAATAAGGTGAAAATTTAATTGTATAGTATTTGAAGTGTACAGTATATGAATGTCTTAGCATAGCTTAATACAGTTTTCAACATCTTAACATATATTGCAAGTACTGTACATCAAAATTAGGCATAGACTAGCTTTGAAGCTTGATAATACTGTATACTATATAGTTAAGTCTATATGTGTATGTGTATATATATATATATATATATATATATATATATATATATATAATAGGTTGTGAGGGTACCACCTCTGGTGCCAATGTGGGGACCCATAGCCTCGGAGAAGAAAATAAAAAGTATTCAGAGAAGACCTTGTAGTTTCTCACTGAACACTAATATTATCTTCTACACCCCCATTCTTTTGTATGTACACTTTTATATTTGTTTTATTTGAACTTTGTTACAAAAAAAAGAGTTACATATAGTGTGCAAAGATGGTTATCATAAGTTGTTGAGTTCCTCCAGCTCCTCAGATGGCGGGCAGGATCCCTAAATGCAGTGTGCATTTCCCCTCTGTATCGCCACGCTGAGGTGCTGGAAAAGAAAGCTGGCAGCTCTAGGGTCCCTTGTTGTTTCAATGAGCTTAGAACCCAGTTCCTTCAAAAAACTGGTAGCACTTTTACCCCAGGCGCTGAGTGTCTCAGAAGCAATGGGGACAAAATTGTAGTGGTGATCCAGTTCTCTGTACTTACGGGATTTGGCAGCTTCCCTGTGGGTGGCAGCGCCACCTGGTTGTGCAACACTGAGGTCAATGTAGGTGTTAGCCAGGGTTGATACGCACGTGTAGTCCCACACCAACTGCTTGCCGTTCTTCCAGGAGTTCACTGTGATACCATCTGGGCAACCAATAAGAGCATCAGAGTTAAGAGACGTTAGGTAACGGGGCTCTCTTTCAGCTGGGCATCCAGCTGTGGTGAGGCTCCTCTTGATGATGTCGTTAACTTCACTGTGCCTCGAGTGTCATCCCCCTGTGCTTTGGCAGAGTAGGTCATGGTGGCCGTACCTGTCGGCCACCACCTCGCCGCAAATACACCTATATCTGGTGTGGATTGGGGCAGCAAGGCGGAGGGCCACAGCCCTCCGCCTATATATATATATATACTGTATATATATACTGTATATATATGTATATATATATATATATATATATATGTATATATATATATATATATGTATATGTATATGTATATATATATATATATGTATATGTATATGTATATATATATATATATATGTATATGTATATGTATATATATATATATATATATGTATATGTATATGTATATATATATATATATATATATATATATATATGTATATATATATGTATATATATGTATATATATATATATATATATATATGTATATATATATGTATATATATGTATATATATATATATATATATATATATATATATATATATATATATATATATATATATATATATATATATATATATATATATATATATATATATAATAAAAAAACATGAAAAATAGAATCTGCAGAAGGCATGTTAGGCCATGTGAGGCATCTCTTCCTTATATCCATCCGATTCCACTTTTATTCTATATGGTACTATTACTTAACTAACCTTCAGTATTTGCTTTTTATATATTTTTTGTATTTTCTACCTTGGATGTGGCCATACATTTGCAATGCATTTGCATAAAATGTTCAAGTGATTTTGCTTCTATAATGTTACTTGGTAACTTGTTCCACAGAGCTGAAATTTAATTTTTCAATGATAATAATAATTTATTGTATTATCAAGGAACAGGCAGCCAGTACTATATATACATACAGTACCTGGTAGGCTTATATCGAGGTCCCCCCAGGGTCACATTACTGTCCCTCAAGGATGGAACCCTTGAGGATGGTCAGTGTAGTCAGTAAGACTAACATTGAAAAAATGTATAGTATGTTAATTTATATTTGTACTGTATGGTACAGATAAATTGAGGACAGTTTAATTTAATCATAGTATTTTGCAGCCTCTGTGTTTTATTACAGTATTTATAAATTCCATTGCATAACTGTAAATTTTGTTAGAAATGGTGCTCAATTTTTAGTTTTCATTTGATTTTAAGTATGATATATTTCGGTTTGTGAAAGTGATGCATTCCTTGTGTAAATTAAAACTAAAGTTGAGGTTAAGTTATATGGTTAAAGTATGGCTTTTGAGTAAGTTTAAGGCTTCTGAGCAATTCGGTTGCTCCCTTAAGGAAGGTCCTACTGATTCCACTAACAGAATTATGCCGAGTTGGGGCAGGTTGACATTTCACCCAGGTGCAGTAGTAATCTTTCAAACTTTCCTTTTGGATCATGCCTTAAGGAAAATGGAGAATAGTCAATACAGACAGTAATTGTCTCCAAAAGGCTCATTCATCTACTATACACTCAACCCTTTTAAACAACCCTTCAGGGACTGCTCGTATCAGCGTGTCCTAACCTAAATCGGTCTTCCCAGAAGACATGGTTGGGGTAGGCTAGTTGCCAATTGGGCCAACTAGTAATTAGCAGAACACAACTCTTTGATGCCAAGTAGCGCCTGGATGGATTTTGTGTACAGTTGATGAAAGAGTTATGCCGAGGTCATTCAAGGCTGGATCAAGCATTATCCAGTGTCTTTACCTTGTCTCAGTATGATCCAAAAGGTGCATTTGAAGTCGCTATTGCTTCACGTTGACATGCTCTGGATGGGCATAGTCGTGTCACTGGGAACAGCAGGGCCTTGTCTAATAGAGCAGCAACCAAATACAATAGTTAACAAATAGTGCATTCTAGAGATGGCAAAGAGTGAAAGAATGCACTCCAATTTTTTTAATTAATATTTTTCTAATGTTCTATTATGTCAGGTGTGGCATGTACTAATGAATATTAGTGGATGTACTAATATGCCAATGTATATATACATACACAGGGTGCCTTGGTTACTATTAGTAACCAAGTACTGTAATTAGTTACTATTAGTAACCAAACTATGTAATATATATAATTAGCTACATAAAATCATTGTAGAAGTTACAATTCAAGCCTTGCCAATTCTCACATCAATCACTTCAGTATTCTTACTACTGTACTTGCCTATCGGTTATTACTTATCCTTTTAGTGTCGATGGGAAAATGAGGACAAGTATAAATATATTTATGCCCTATCTACTAGTCTTGTTCTACCTGTTATAATTTAACTATTCTGATGTTCAGATTCTTTATTGAATCTGGAGGCAGGTTCCACAACGTTTTTCAGTGTATGCCAGTTATTAATCACACTTACTGGTATGAGTACTGTGCAGTATTTCCTTAGCTTTTCGACTTAGTTGCATTTCCAGTTTCCACTTGTCCTCTTGACGTGTCTTCTCCGCCCGTGTTGTCTTGACGTGTCTTCTCCGCCCGTGTCCTCTTGCCATGCCTTCTCCGCCCGTGTCCTCTTGATGTGCCTTCTCCGCCCGTGTCCTCTTGATGTGCCTTCTCCGCCCGTGTCCTCTTGCCGTGCCTTCTCCGCCCGTGTCCTCTTGCCGTGCCTTCTCCGCCCGTGTCCTCTTGCCGTGCCTTCTCCGCCCGTGTCCTCTTGCCGTGCCTTCTCCGCCCGTGTCCTCTTGCCGTGCCTTCTCCGCCCGTGTCCTCTTGCCGTGCCTTCTCCGCCCGTGTCCTCTTGCCGTGCCTTCTCCGCCCGTGTCCTCTTGCCGTGCCTTCTCCGCCCGTGTCCTCTTGCCGTGCCTTCTCCGCCCGTGTCCTCTTGCCGTGCCTTCTCCGCCCGTGTCCTCTTGCCGTGCCTTCTCCGCCCGTGTCCTCTTGCCGTGCCTTCTCCGCCCGTGTCCTCTTGCCGTGCCTTCTCCGCCCGTGTCCTCTTGCCGTGCCTTCTCCGCCCGTGTCCTCTTGCCGTGCCTTCTCCGCCCGTGTCCTCTTGCCGTGCCTTCTCCGCCCGTGTCCTCTTGTCGTGCCTATTATTTCTATATTAACAATTATTATTATACTATTATTGCTAATGCTATTACTATTACAGTACCACCTTTTGCTATTATCACTAGTATGTCACCACTAACTGTAAGCAATATTACTAAATTTGTCCAAAAGTAAAGCTTCAGAATTGGCTACAGCACATCTTGGATATAAAATGTAGATGACTAAGTTAATTGTTTTGTTTTGTGTGTTATAATGATTCTAAATATTATCTGATGTTAGAATTTTGTCACTTTACTTGGTTATCTTGAGATCTTGAGATACTGTTTGCATTGTTTTTATTTATTATGTCACAATAGAAGTTTTTATTTTATATACTATATAATTATACTGTAATGATCAGTGTTAGGTTATATCAATATTTGCTTCTTGTATAAATAATATACAGTATTTGAAAATTATTATTGTTATTATTACTGTGCTACTCTTGTTGCTACTGTAAACAATATGTATCACTGCTGTAAACAGCTATTATGGTTACTAAAAGTATTTGGGGTCACCACCTCTTGTCCTGGCTCATGTATTGCAGACAGGTGGCCAAATGTTAAGCGTGTCACACGGTGGTGGGAAGGAGGAGGACATGGGGTAGAAGAACCTTGGGCTGGTGTGGGTGTTGTCACCTATCTATGGTTTCCCCCCTTCCATGATGTGAGGATTTGTGGGTGAGGGGGGGGGAGGGAATGTAACTTGGGAATTGTGGGGGTCAGTGTCATCAACCCCTGCTTTCTTGCCCCCACCCCTCAAACGTGCAGGTCTGTGGATTACAGGTAATGAGGGAGTTTCGTCATTAGTTTCCCAGAGTACAGGAGTGGCTGTACCCTGGAGCTTGTAGAACTGCGAGTTTCCTACCCTTGCTTTTCCCTCCGAAAACGTGACCGTCTGTGGGTTAGAAGGTGGGTGTGTGGGGGGAGGAGAGAGGGGAGGGTTACTGAACTTAGAGAATGACCTTCACACGAAGTAGTGGGGTAGAGGGGGTGGGGTGGGGGGGTCTGAGGGAAATGCACCTTGTTGGGGTGGAAACTGAATAATGTTAAGAGCTGGGTTGTCATTGCCGTTATACTGCAAGAATGTAAAAATATCAATGTTAATGTACTCCCACAAACCCAATGTATCTTGTGTAAATAAATAAACTGCTGTTATTACTAGGTCTACTACTGTTATTATTACTACATACTGTCTTGCCAATATATTTTATAAATGCTATATTGAATATAGATTCTGATTTCAATAAGGATTAATTATCATGGGTAGGAGGGAAATAATGTCAGTCAATGAGGGGGGGGGGGGGATTGCAGTTAGACCGGACGAGTGGATTTAGTGGGTTGGTCAGGTGTGCAGTTTATCAGGAGGCGCTGTAGGATGGTGAATCCATCCTGTCTCCACCAAAGCTCAGTTTAGCTGCCACATTGGTTGGACGAGGTGGGGAAATTGTTGAGATGTGGGTAAGGTTTACCGTGTTGAAATTAAATGAGTAGAGTTTTGCTGGGTTCCCAGCCATATTGGTGTTTCTTTCAATGAGCATATGGATGCTGCTGCTAAGGAAGCTATCCGTTCTTGTCCCATCTCCCATAAAGGTATTCCTTATTCCGACTTTTATCCTGTTATTCATTCCTCCATCCTTGCCCGTTGGCAGGGTTGTTGGTCCTCTGTAGTTAGTAACAAGCTGCGTACTCAAACGTAGTGTGTCCCCCGTGGCCTTCCTCCTACCACCGTAACCGGCGGTGGGAAATTGCTTTGGCAAGGCTGCGGGTTGGACTTACTTGCTTAACCCACGGTCACTTAATGGAGCGCCGCCTTGCTCCTTACTGTCCACATTGCTCCTTACTGTCCACATTGCGTTGTCCCTCTTACAGTTGTGTATATCCTTGTTGAATGTCCTGACTTCCAGGACGTGCGTGTGTCTGGCTTTCCGACCGTCTCTCGCGGTCACTTGTCCCTCGATAGAATTCTAGGTGAATTGGATACTTTTGATATCGTTCGCCTTATGCGTTTTTGTTCTCGTATTGGCATTCTTGGTGATATTTAGCGCCCTCTGATTATTTCGCACTTTGATGGTGCTACATAGCCTTCCCGGTTTGGTGCCTTCTTTTGATAATTACCTTACCTAACCTTACCTTACCTTACCGTGTTGAAATGGGAATGAATTTCGGTTTGAGGAAATGAGTTTGGGGGGACTTGATTTGAGTATTCTACATAAACTCCGCAAATGGTCAAAAGACTGGCAAATGCTTTTTAATATTGACAAATGCCAGACCATGCATGTGGGGGCATAACCCACGCCATGAATACCAAATTAATAGTATTACATTACAGAAGATTGACGAAGAAAAGGACATTGGAGTCAAAATCCACCACTCATTAAAAGTTGAGCAATAAATGAGTGCAGCAGTCAGAAAAGCTAACCAAACTCTTGGGATAATCAAGTGTACTTTTGACTGCAAGGAAAAGAAGGTAATGGTTCAATTGTATAAATCTCTGGTGCGCCCCCATTTGGATTACTGTATCTAAGCATGGAGACCTCATTTCCAGAAGGACATAGCTGCTCTGGAGAAGGTGCAACATTGGGCAACAAAAGTCGTTCCAGAGCTGTCATCTCGTATTAGGAACGCTTGAAGGTCACAGGGCTATCAACACTGAAAACCAGGCATGACAGGGCGGATCTCATTGAAACTTTTAAAATACTGAACAAGTTAGAGGATGTTGATCCGGATATTTTCTTCAGGTCAGATTTAACCCAAACAAGGAGCAACGGTTTAAAGCTCAACAAGCCACAATGTAGGACTGAGAACAGGAGATGATTTTCACCCCACAGGGTTATTAACCCATGGAAGATCATAATGGCAGTTTGGGGACCTTCGACAAGCCGCTGGCTTCCTGGCATGGTCAAGGCCACTAGGGTTAGTGGCCCTCAGGTAAATTTGTTTTTAATGGCAGTTTTCATATTGTTACGTAGACCTTCCGAAAATTAAAACTAACTGTACGTACAACCCACTGTACTGTGCATTATTTTCTTGAAGAAAACAATGTACAGTATAGTGAGTTTGCTCCTCGACCTTACCAAGAAGTTTATATTCGTTTTTAATTGGTAGGGGTTTAAGTCTTCCACGTTTGCTCCATAACCGGCGATGATGTCATGAATGAGCCCCCTTTTTTTTGTGCGAGAGCGTTGAGAATGTCATTGACACCACGCGCCACTAGGCTAGCGAGCAGCTGTACTGTGTGCTCAGGGTCCGCTGGGTATGGAGGCAACTGTGTTTAATTTATATAGTCGTTTTGAGGTGTATTTAGGCTATCGAGTTCCTGTCCATTTTATATATATATATTTTTTTTTGCATTACGAGTTTTGAAGTAATATGGCGTCTTGCTTGGTGCATATACTGATGGGCTCATTTTTTCCTGTACAATTGAACTTCCCCTTTGATGCCGTAGCCTCAGGTTGTAAGTTTTTCTGGAAAAAAATGGCATGCCGTAATTGGCTTGTTGAAGTTGCAACATAGCCAAGGGTTTGAGGGTGTGTCCAGGTGGTCACCCATCCTATTATAGTATTATCACAAATTGGTTCTCAGTTAACATTGTTAACCTAGCGACGTGCTCACCATGGTTAGAGTAGGTCTGTTTCCAGGCTCCGAGCAACTCTTATGACTGTTTTTGGCCCAAGTTTACTCTGTGGGATGTATATTATCATCTCTATAAAGTTGCTTGATCATAAGACTGTTAGATATGTTCCTGAATGAAGATCTCTTGAGGTTTTATTCCCCAAGCCACGCCTGGGGCCAGGTTTTGCTTGTCATAGCTTGGTCCAACAGGATCTTGCTTGCAGCGGTCCGCAGGCCCTCATACAGTATCCACTACACACCGGTTCGTTTGGCATTTACACAAAACTATCCAACTTTTTCTTAAAGACTTCCAATTTTGTTCCTGCAATATTTCTTATGCTTGTCGGGAGGATATTGAACAAACGTTGGACGTCTGATGTCCAGACATTGTTCTCTTCTTGCGTCTATAGCACGTCTACTCGGAGTAAAAGGACTGTCTTCATACTGAGGGTAGAGGCAAAGCCCTAGCTTGTGTACCAGTGACGAGTGCAGGAACCACCACCGTCACTTTAGAGAACAATGGCAAGAACCGTCCCTTAACACCGAAGATCAAATAACATTCATCTGCAGTACAGTATATATCGATCAGTGTATATCGTTGCTTGTAACCCAGGACAATGGCAAGGCCCTTCTGCGCGCGCGCACACAGGTCAAGGACCGTTTATTGCCTGAAAAACGATGTTATGTGGTGTGGAATGGAAGTGGTTGTGTGACGAGACATGCATCACTAAGCCCTGCATGGCTCCCACTATTTTGTTCGCGCGTGCGTGTGTGTGTGTGTGTGTGTGTGTGTGTGTGTGTGTGTGTGTGTGTGTGTGTGTGTGTGTGCGCGCGTGTTCGTGCGTGCTCGTGCGTGCGCTTGTCCTTACAATTGCGCCAGAGGTAGTAACTCTTTTTTGTGTAACAAAAATGTATATATAATTAAAACACACACACACACTTGTGTTTTGTGTTGCTGTGGATGATCTTTGTTGTAAGGTTGACAAAGCCATTGCTTGGTTACTGATTGTAATGATTCTCATAATACATGACTAGCAGCGTACCCGGCATGGGGGGGGGGCCTCCTGCATGCTCTCACACCAAAGCTGCAATATGTAGCGGTTATGTGCTGCACATATCTTAAGCAGCACATCAGTAAACTGGAAAAGGTTCAGACATGCAACTAGATGGCTCGCAGAACTGAAAGACAAGAGTTAGGAGGAGAGTTTAGAGTAAATATGCCAAAACTAGAAGATAGCAGGGAAAGAGGCGATAAGATCACTACTTGCAAAATATTGCAATAATGGGAATCGACAAAAATTGATAGGGAAGAATTCCTGAGACCTGGAACTTCAAGATCAAGAGGTCATAGATTTAAACCAAGTAAAGAAAGATACCGAAGAAATGGGAGAACAGTCACTTTCCTTGACAGTGGGAGTGTGTTGGAACAATTTAAGTGAGGGGGTGGATGCCGAAACCGTCAGTAGTTCCAAAGCGTTATATTACATTCCTATACAGGTAAGTACTGTATCACATGAACAAATCCACAAGGGCCGTGATGAGGGTTCGAACCTACGTCCGAGAGGATCCCAGACGCGCCTTTATCGACTACGCCGGGTTTAATTCATGGTTAAAAGAATTGCAACCGGGAGTTCTACTGATCTCACATGGATCCTGCAGTCTCTCCTAGACACAAACCAGGGTTTTACACAATTTCCTCATGCACCCGAGATCTGTCAATAAGTCATTCTACCTCTTCGCCCTTACTTCATTACACACACAAATCACAATAACGTGATGCATCAAATTAAAGAATCCACAAGGGCCATATCATATATTGTGTATACAGTATATTGTTTATACAGAAAACGTATCGTATATTGTGATGTACTGTATCACAATATCTACTGAGCCTCGTAGGACCTAGGCTCAGTCCGTAGGTGGGACGGAAACATGGCCACGTTTCCTTTCACTTGAAGCCTCTGTTCAGTTCAAGTTTATTGAGATAATAAAATACATCTCAAAAGGATATACTGTAGTAGCTTAGGCTGTTTCTACCATCATCTATTTCAAATAAAATACATCTCAAAAGGTTATACTGTAGTAGCTTAGGCTATTTCTACCCTCGTCTATTTCCGGTCCCTCAAGGAGCTCACAAATCCACACACTAGTGAAATAGTACAATTTTACAGTTTATATTCCAATAGTCATCACATAATATTTGTTACAGACTGCATTACTAGACTTTACACTCTTGGGGCAGTGTTTGTACCTCCAAAGAATTCTCTTATCATTCCATTATCACACATCCGAACAATTTTGTTACGCTGCAAATTTCCATATTTCTGTAGTTATCAAGCAATTTACACCCTAATAGTGATCTAGCGTGTGGCATACTACACACTAATACATAGTGATCTAAGGTGTGGGCGTGCGGCATGCTACATAATTTTCACTCCTTATCTTTTTCACTGACAGCACCATATTGCCAGAACTGAGTCCTCCATATAGATTGTCCCCTACCATAAGTGAAGGACGAATTCTTGTTTATTATTGCGTAATGCTCAAGTGTGGTGCTGTCCACCATTACCGTTCTCTTAACTTTTTCTATATCCTCTTGGATCGTCTTGATTCTTGTCTTTATTTGTTTCAAGGTTATTTGACATGTAAAGAGATATAAATATAAAGTATCAATAGACCTCGCTTGGGTTATGTTGTACAGTTTGCGTCTTGTATACAAAGTGCACATTCTTATATAAAGGGTGATGCAAATATTGACCCAAAGCATAATTTAAAAAAGCATTGAAGTTACATTTTATCTGGAGTCTTATAATAAGGGATAACAACAAATGTGAAAATGGATGATAGGCATAAATAAGGAAATAAAGTGCGGAAAATATCGGATCAATACAGAAGTAAATGCATTCACAATCGATCAGTTTAGATTCCAAATATCAATAAACAGGTAATTATTAGTTCGAAAACATTGTAAATTTTGAAAATTGACTGGACAGATACAAGAGCCAAAATAATTGGACATAACCGTGAAGGAGAAAGATTAAAAAGAGTGGAAGGAAGTGAGTTACGGAAGCAGGCGGGTTGTCCACTTGCTGACTTGGGAGCTGGTGTGAGCGGTGATGTGCGGGCGGAGAGAGGTGTGGGTGGGCATGTGGACGGGGAGAGGGTGTGGGTGGGCGTGTTTTGGTGGGGAACGGGCAGGAGCCGGTCGGCCGAGCGGACAGCACACTGTACTTGTGATCCTGTGGTTCTGGGTTCGATCCCAGGCGCCGGCGAGAAACATTGGGCAGAGTTTCTTTCACCCTATGCTCCTGTTACCTAGCAGTTAAATAGGTACCTGGGTGTTAGTCAGCTGTCACGGGCTGCTTCCTGGGGGTGGAGGCCTGGTCGAGGACCGGGCCGCGGGGACACTAAAAAAGCCCCGAAATCATCTCAAGATAACCTTAAGATAACATATAAGGCCTGCCCCACGGTCCACTCACACTGCTGTAAGTTAAGGGGGGTAAAAGGGGGACTGGTTACCCCTAATCTACTCGCTTCTGATAGCAAGAAACCCACACTATCCCTCATCAACATAAAACAACATTAGTGAAGTCAACCTGCAGACAAATAGCAGATATACAATTCACATTTGCACTTTAGACTTTCCTCATATTACCAGACCATATTATGAAGTAATACCACCAGTCTTCGGCACATCCCTAACTTATCGTCATCTAATGGAGGGTGTTCGTGGCGCAGTAGGCTTAGCAACACGTGTGGCGTCCTTCCCTCCTGTGATCCTCATCTGACGGAATGTCGGAGGCATCTAGCTAGAGAGAGAGAGGTACTGCATAGGAAAACCTACAAGACATCTCGCTAATCTCTAAATTAAAATGAAATACCAACCTCTACCAATAGACCTCTACAGAAAGTACTAGGATATGTGTAATTAACCTTCATCCCAGCGCTGAATATAATAATCTTCCGGTTCCGGCAATGGGATTAATGCCTAGTGCCAGGGAGTGATAGCTAGTCAGCAAGGAGTCTTGAGTAGGAGAGGTGGGGGGAGGGAGGCTACTACATAATTCATCAGAGGAGAACACACATTAGTGTGACCGCGCACGGCTCTCATTGTTATAAGGCAACTGTGAAATCCGGCGTGGCAACGGATGATGTGAGATAATGTGGGGCACTGTGGGCTGGGTGAGATACGGTGAGGACACGGTAAACCCTACGAAGGCTTGCAGGCACTGACGCGGGTGTACTCACCAGGACATTTGAGACGCTACTCATGAAGTAACCCTCTCCAACAAACCCCCCTTTACGTATCCCTCCCCCTCTCCTATTAGGCCCCCCCCACTTCTCTACCCTATATACTTGCTTCCTTTCCTTTTCCTTATCATGGTCTTCCCCGAACCATGGTCTATTATTTATGTGTCTGGTGTAATAAATTCGGATGATGCACCAGGGTGTATTTCCAGGCGCACGTCGCTTGGGTTATGTTGTACTGGGTGTACAACATAACCAGGGTGTATTTACTATTTGTGTTTGCAGAATATAGCTATTAGCTCTTGGACCCCGCCTTTCTAACCAATTATTTTTCCTATATTATATCTACTACACACGCGCGCGCGCACATCCCCAGGCAGCAGAACCGTAGCAGCTGTCTAACTCCCAGGTACCTATTTACTGCTAGGTGAATAGGTGCATCAGGGGTGAAAGAAACTGTCCATTTGTTTCCAGCTCCTCCGGGAATCGAACCCCTGGTCATTGGGACTACAACCTCCCAAGGGGTGTGTGTACAATTATGCCCGCATCAACGCCCTCCTTGTGTTCACGCCCAACCTTGACACTAAACGACACATTGATTATCAATACTCCTCCTAAACTGACGTGTACCTTCCGTCACGCTGTTCTCATTCCCCAGCCCCGACCCACTCCTCGCCCCCTACTCCCCCTCGCCCTCCACCACAGTTTGTGTAAATGTTCCCACCTTCTGTATGACCAATTTATGTCCGTAAGTCCCAGTACCTCCACTCAAATCCTACCATGCTATCCACACCCACCCCACGCACACATCCACTATTCATGCAGTCCATCCTCCTGTTTGGTAATACTTTTGTTGTAATTAAGTGGTCGATCGTACCAAAATGTAGTAATGGAGCCTCAGTAAGCCACTTTTTGTACTATTTTCTTTATAGAGTTCGGAGAAAATAAAGCCAAACCCAAACTTAAATATTCCTAGGCCTGGTATAGTGCTATGTTAGGCCTCGTATAGGGTCCATTAGGCTTAGGATGGTTAGGTTTGGTTATATTTGCAACATAAATGAAAAACTTTTCAGGTTTGTCCCAATTCAGTACTTCAATATTCCACTTTCTGGCGGCCCATCACGACATTTGTACTTTCGACCCCATTGTTATTATTAGTTCGTTGTAGGAGGCTGGGTACGTGATCCATCCCGCCCGCGTCACTCCTTCCCCACACCACTCACACCATTCATTACCCACACCACCCACACTATTCATTCCCCCACACCATTCATTCCCCCACACCACCCATTCCCCACACCACCCATACCACCCATTCCCCATACCACCCATTCCCCATACCACCCATTCCCCATACCACCCATTCCCCACACCACTCATTCCCCACACCACTCATTCCCCACACCACTCATTCCCCACACCACTCATTCCCCGTACCTTGTCAAGCACAAGGCGAAGCTTGAAAAAGTTCAAAGATATGCCACTAGGCTAGTCCCAGAACTAAGAGGCATGAGTTACGAAGAAACGCTGCGAGAAATGCATCTCACGACGCTAGACGACAAGAGTAAGGGGAGACATGATCACTATCTACAAAATTGTCAGAGGAATTGACAGGGTAGATAAAGATAAACTGTTTAACACGGGTGGTACGCGAACAAGGGAACACAGGTGGAAACTGAGTACCCAAATGAGCCACAAGGACGTTAGAACGAACTTTTTCAGTGTCAGAGTAGTTAACAGATGGAATGCATTAGGCAGTGATGTGGTGGAGGCTGACTCCATACACAGTTTCAAATGTAGATATGAAGAGCCCATGCAGTAGGCTCAGGAATCTGTACATCAGTTAATTGACAGTTGAGAGGTGGGACCAAAGAGCCAGAGCTCAACCCCCGCAAGCACAATTAGGCGAGTACACCGCCCGCACCACTCATTCCCCACACCACCCACATTCATAAAGTTTTCCTCTCAGTATGTCCATATCTTGTCCTATACTCATGGCGGTGGGGCGGGACCCATTGTTATTTGATAATATATAGCATTGTATAGAGATAGGGCTGACAGTCTCCAGGAACACCCCCCCTTCCCCCCTCTGCTGCTACTGGAACACCTGGTTGGCAGCGGCGGCGGCACTACAAGAAAGTGCCACGCTAATGTTCGTGTCAGTCAATAAACATTAAACATTAACCCCTCGTCTAAATTTATCTGCGGTATATACACAGGTATTTTTTTTTAGCACAAGTTCATTATTTAGACTGGATCCGCCGTTAGAGTAATAAGTTTTATATATACATACAAGAGTTCTTACGTTCTTACAGCCGTTGGCACGCATAACGTTTCGAGCAGGTTCTTAATCCTAATTTTCCCACTTTCTTTCCTAAGAAAGATTCTATCTTTCGAAAAGATTCTTTCCTATCTTTCCTAAGATAGGCAACTATCTTATTACTATGGATAAAATACCTGAAATCCTTCTACGGTATTCATATTTCGCTCCCAGTAGATAAACGACATACGAGATTAGGAAACTAGTAGTGTATTGTGAAGACTAATAATAAACAGCAGCTCCCCTATGACTCTGTAATATATTCACTGCTCAAACAATTATGTATTAGTGATAAAACTTACCATTAATGCATAATGATTAACTGTAAATATAATAGAACATTCTCTGTAACTAGCTGACATTGTAACTATAAAATGTGAAGGATAGATGACATTGTTTATGTAATAATCTAAGATGAGGTCTGATAAAGACCTTTTGTGCCCTCTGTAATGCTTTTTGCGCTACCGCTCACAGGATGAGTATGGGGTGCACAACAAACTAGCCGCCTCCCGCGGCAACACTCAATTCATCATTCAGACGCCATGATGCGCATCCATTGTTGTGGCGGGGAAGGGACCCTGGCCCCTTATCCCTGTGGCCTCCACCCCAGTTTCCCAAGGAGGGACCACTGTTGACGGTCCTGAGCCTAGTACTGTACACACAAGTCCCAAGGCACTAGGCTGTGCGTGGACAGGTGCGGGAGTGAACTGGACCAATATTAGTACGTGTTGTACATACATGCTAATTTATTTAATAACCCATTACGGACTCACTATATTCCGTGCTACATGGCCATTTCGTTCTGAGCAGCTAAATCTAAAACATTAATAACCCTTAATTGTGTTTACTTAACATGATGACGAACCATAGTTTGATGGTGTGTGCGAGTACCAGAACGAAGGACGGAGGCGGAGAGAATGAGTCAGTGAGAGAAATAGATAGATATGTGGAGATAACGAGCCAGTATTAAGTAAAAAAATCGTGGCGATTACCTGTCTCACGCTTGAGATTCTAGGAAGAACTAAATTCTCGAATAAAAAATGTTTAATCCAAAACCGTGAAGGGATTACCTCCCTGCTAGGGCGTTGGCCAGCAGATGGAGGGTGGAGGTTATCGCGTGCGGCCAGCCACCGTCACGTTCTGGGTGCGAGAACCGTCCAGCAGTGTTCAGTGAGTGCTGCAACCCGTCCTTCTAAGATTTCCCAACGTCAAGATATTGTCGTACTACAGTGCCCTCTCCTAGCCTACCATAGGATCCAAAATAGAAAACGGAAAGTAGGTCACTTTCACGAACTGCTGCCATTTTCTATTACGACAGTTTTTAGCCGGTAGTAAGGATCTAAAAGGAAAAAGATGCATATATTAAAAGTATGTACAAGGACTGGTATGGTCGAAGCATTGGTAATGAAAGCTACTGTGTAGGCCTTGTCATCCCACTTGGGTTATGGAGAGGTTTTGGCCACTGTACTAAAGAATAAATGTTAATTATGTTAAGTGATCCTTCTGTGTACTTTTAAGGTTAACCCCAGGCATTACCAAACACACGAAAACCATCTTAAGCCTTTCAAGGGAATGTAAATAAACCAGGAGAGAACAAGGACGATATGTACAGAAAAGTCTTAACACTGGCTGTATAAATTAGATATAAACACCTGCCAAAGTTACAACACAAACAATGGGTTTAAATTAAAAAAAAAAATTAGATTTATAAATGAGATAGGCACACGCTGGTTGGGAAATACGAGTGCAGGTCTGTGAAAGAAGGTATTAAGTATTGAAGCAAACGCAAACTAAACCCAGAGCTTTGTAAGGTCGTCACCACACACTGCTATCACTTTGCTATCACTTGCTATCACTTGCTGTTGTGTTTGCTTAAATCGTTAACGTTGTCAGGCATTAGAGTAGCGTGTATATGAAGGCTGGACACACTGCTCTCGGGTGACGCTGGTGAGTGATATGATTTTGACATCAACTTATCAAAGTGCATGACTAGTTCTTCACCCCGGCACGCGTCTCACTTTTCATACACGGCAATACACTAAAATACATTGCATTTGTGCACAAATTTAATAGTGTTGTGTTAAAAATTTGACGGTTTCATCTCGGGGTGGAGAGGTATATGGTCATATGCCTGTTAATGGTAATAAACAGGATGGTAATTTAACATGATAGTTATTTAACATGACAGAAATGAGACGTGATCTCGTTATCAACCAGTTTATAATTTTGTGCCCAATAAGCCAGTTTATTTTTTTGTGCAACCACAGTTTATAATTTTGTGCCTTACATATTTGCACAGAGCCCTGGCAAAGTGATCATAGTCATTGGAAAGTTGTCTGTAAGGTATTGGGATATTTTTGCCATTTTAAGTGTAAATGATGATCATTAGTGTAGCTAGTTTAATGTTTATATTGTTATTGCTGAAGTAGGTAAGGTTGGTAGTTGTGGTAGTAGGATTATGACCCATTAAGGCCGTGACTACGTTACCGACCAATCCTCCTAGTTTACTGTTTTGAATATACAATATTCAGAACAAAAAATAAACAATAAAATATACAATATTGTATATTTATACAAGGGCAATATATATATATATATATATATATATATATATATATATATATATATATATATATATATATATATATATATATGTCGTACCTAGTAGCCAGAACGCACTTCTCAGCCTACTATGCAAGGCCCGATTTGCCTAATAAGCCAAGTTTTCATGAATTAATTGTTTTTCGACGACCTAACCTACTAAACCTAACCTAACTTTTTCGGCTACCTAACCTAACCTAACCTATAAAGATAGGTTAGGTTAGGTTAGGTAGGGTTGGTTAGGTTCGGTCATATATCTACATTAATATTAACTCCAATGAAAAAAAATTGACCTCATACATAATGAAATGGGTAGCTTTATCATTTCATAAGAAAAAATTTAGAGAAAATATATTAATTCTGGAAAACTTGGCTTATTAGGCAAATCGGGCCATGCATAGTAGGCTGAGAAGTGAGTTCTGGCTACTAGGTACGACATATATATATATATATATATATATATATATATATATATATATATATATATATATATATATATATGTCGTACCTAGTAGCCAGAACGTACTTCTCAGCCTACTATGCAAGGCTCGATTTGCCTAATAAGCCTAAGTTTTCATGAATTAATTGTTTTTCGACTACCTAACCTACCTAACCTAACCTAACCTAACTTTTTCGGCTACCTAACCTAAATCTAACCTATAAAGATAGGTTAGGTTAGGTTAGGTAGGGTTGGTTAGGTTTGGTCATATATCTACGTCAATTTTAACTCCAATAAAAAAAATTGACCTCATACATAATGAAATGGGTAGCTTTATCATTATCATAAGCAAAAAAATTAGAGAAAATATATTAATTCATGAAAACTTGGCTTATTAGGCAAATCGGGCCTTGCATAGTAGGCCGAGAAGTGCGTTCTGGCTATTAGGTACGACATATATATATATATATATATATATATATATATATATATATATATATATATATGTTGTACCTAGTAGCCAGAACGTCGTACTCGGCCTACTATGCAAGGCCTAATTTGCCTAATAAGCAAAGTTTTCCTGAATTAATATATTTTCTAATTTTTTTCTTATGAAATGATAAAGCTACCCATTTTATTATGTATGAGGTCAATTTTTTTTTATTGGAGTTAAAATTAACGTAGATATATGACCGAACCTAACCAACCCTACCTAACCTAACCTAACCTATCTTTATAGGTTAGGTTAGGTTAGGTAGCCGAAAAAGTTAGGTTAGGTTAGGTAGGTTAGGTAGTCGAAAAACAATTAATTCATGAAAACTTGGTTTATTAGGCAAATCGGGCCTTGCATAGTAGGCTGAGAAGTGTGTTCTGGCTACTAGGTACGACATATATATATATATATATATATATATATATATATATATATATATATATATATATATATATATATATATATATATATATATATATATAATAAAATATATAATCTCCCTTGTATTGTGGTGTACAGGAGATTTTATTGAGGTTGTTTACTACTTAAATTTTTTTAAATTTTGCCCCGAGGGGTTGCGCCACTCATCCTGTGAGTGGACACACCGCCATAGCAGAATGTACAACACTCCCCAATAGGAAGAAAACCCGCTGGGTTGTTCATCCTGTCACTTGTACCCAGACAACTACTGTTGTTGAAATTGTTTACTGAACTTAATGTTGTGGGAGTAACTTTTGAAAGATGAATTCAAAAGACATCTCGTTTGTTTGTCATTATTTGTCCGTAATGGCAGGCACAGCGCCTGGCAGCACTACCCAACAACTGCCACATCGAAATACTAACTTTTTACAAAGTTATTTGTTAATTCACAAGTAGTTTAGAAATAAGCATGTCTAAAATCACACCCTTCTCACCATTTACCACTTAAAAAAAATAGTTTTCAGTGGTTTTGTGGTTTGTCAAATTTCTTACGGTTCTGGCAAGATGTTGTTGTTATAGATTCAGCTACTCGGAACAAGTTCAAGTAGCACGGGCTATGGTGAGCCCGTAACTTACCTGGCACAGGAGCGGGGCTGGGTCTGGCAAGATAAACACCACTTCATATATGACGCTCCGGCCTCGCCCCTTTTCCCTGATGCATGATTTCATACAGGAGGAGAAGTCTGAGGAGAGGCGACAGGGAGCGAGGGACGGGGTGAGCGGGTGACGCTGAGCTGTAACCCACACCACTAAGACAACCTCGTGACACCCCATCACCCCCAACCCCTCCCTCCCTCCCCCCCTCCCCACTACCCTGGCGGCGGGGGCGTGGGGGTAACCCCATATCCTACCTCAGATCTGACCACCGGAGGAAGCAAAGGGGCTGGGGCAGGATGGTGATGGTGGTGATAAAGGCTTTGATGAAGTGAAGCAACACACGGGAAATGTCTCGTTGTATATGAGGCTGGAATAGAAAGACGGGCAGGAGTAGTAGGAGGGCGGTCACGGGTCCTCTCCTCCTGACCCTCTCTATCTCACTCACACACACACACACACACACACACACACACACACACACACACACACACACACACACACACACACACACACACACATACGCGCGCGCGCGCACACAAAACAACCTACTAGGTTTGTTAACAAAACAACCTACAAAATCCTCAGGGGAATCGACCGGGTAAACAAGGATGAACTATTCAACACTGGTGGGACGTGAACAAGGGGACACAGGTGGAAGTTGAGTACCCAAATGAGCCACAGAGACATTAGAAAGAACTTTTTCAGTGTCAGAGTAGTTAGTAAATGGAATGCACTAGGAAGTGATGTGGTGGAGGCTGACTCCATACATAGTTTCAAATGTAGATATGACAGAGCCCAGTAGGCTCAGGAATCTGTACATCAGTTGATTGACGGTTGAGAGGCGGGACCAAAGAGCCAGAGCTCAACCCCCGCAAACACAACTAGGTGAGTACACACACACACACACAACAGGGTATGTTGTGTTTGTGTTGCAACGAGGCTCGTCCCAGAGTTGCGAGGGATGGGATATGAAGAGCGACTGAAGGAAAAAGGGAGGGAGCGAGGAGACATGATAGAAACATAAAATACTTAAGGGGATTTACAGAGTGGAAATAGAAGAAATGTTCACACTGAATATTAACAGAACAAGGGGACATGGGTGGAAGCTGGTTCACCTAGCAGTAAATAGGTGCCTGGAAGTTAGTTGCTACAGGCTGCTTCCTGGGGATGTGTGTGTGAAATATATATATGTAGTAGATATCATAGAGGAAAAGTAAATTTTTTAGACAGGGTCCAATAGCTAATAGCTAGATTCTGTAGGCACAAATAGCAAATAGTAAAATACAAACTATTAGAATGAAGAGAGGTAACGAGTGGAGTACCTCAAGGGTTTGTACTAGTGCCTATCGTGTTCCTAATACATGTGAATGATAAGTGCACTACGGGCTCACCATGGCCCGTGCTGCTTGGAGATTTTGTTCCCAGTAGCTGAATCTTCAACAACAACATAAATGATCTAACAGGAAGTAAGATTCTTATATCCGTGTTTGTTGACGATGCTAAGTTCATGAGGCGAATCAGAACTGAGGAGGACTGTAATACATTACAATATGAACAAGACAATCTCGAGAGGTGGTCTGAGAAATGGCTATTAGACTTAACTGTGACAATTGCAAGGTTGTGAAAATAGAAGTAGGTGCAAAAAGACGTCAAATACAGTACAGGATGAAAAGAATACAACTTCTACCTTATGAAAGAGAGAGATTTAGGAGTGGACATAACTGGAGATCTATCACCAGAGGCACATCACCAGAATAACGAGACCAGCATATGTCATATTGACTGTTATATATTGTATTTTTTTCAATTTTGTATTTACATATCTACGAGTTCTTACATTCTTGTAAAGCCACGAGCATGCATAGCGTTTCGGGCAAGTCCGTAATCCTAATTTTTCTTGGAATACGACCCGCCAAATCATTAAATAACTAGATAGCCATTCACTGTTGGATGAACAGGGGTACAATTAAGGATTGCCGCCTAGTTAATCCTCCCTGGCCAGGATACGAACCTATTCCAAATCGCTCACGAACCGCTCATAAGGTAGTTGTGTTACAGCGCGTCACCCAAATAAAGAACCGGCGGGTTCACAGCGTTTAAATCAAATACCGATTTATTCAAATGTACTGAAGTAAGCATATGACTTGGAGCCTACTAGGCCGTGTTCACAGCTATGGCTGGAAACTTGCCTCGTTCACATTGTCTCCATTCTAAACGCTCCACCAATCAATGTGACCAAAACACCTTACATAACTGTGAATAAACCCACATTAATATATATAATATTTTCAACATACATTTGAGAAAAAAGGCGTATTATACCGTATGAAAGATTCATCCTGTCAGCTGGGTGTCTGCTCTATAAATACTGATTCTGAATAACATTAATAACATTGATTTAATGTTGGCATTAAAGGCGAAGAGTTAGGGGTAACATGATAGAGGTTTTACAAGTGGATGGATGGATGTGTAGATAGTCAATATTGCAACGGGTCGCGCTTGCCTTTTTCAAGCCTATCATGCTTTCTTTTAAGTAAAGTTGATCTTGTTACAACCCCCACTGGGGAGCCTCTCCTCCACTGGACACTGTTCCCCTTGCCCTCTCCTCCACTGGACCCTCACTGCCTCAACAAGACACTACCTACCTCCATCTTCAATACTCTATGACTGCCCCATGTTGGAAGGAGAATCGACCACCATGCAAAGGCATTATACTTGAACCTGTTTTAAGCCTCCTTGGTCAGTACGCGCACGTATGACGATATAACCTTGCGTGCACGTGTAATGATATAACCTTGCGTGCACGTATAATGATATAACCTTGCCTGCACGTATAATGATATAACCTTACGTGCACGTATAATGATATAACCTTGCCTGCACGAATAATGATGATGAAAATTTATTTAGGAAAAGTACATGCATAGTTGCAGAGTTACAGTACAAACATTCTGTTCGATTTAGAGATAGAGGTAGTACATACAATACCTAAAGCCACTAGTACGCATAGCTTTTCAGGCAATGATATAATGCTCGAAAATGTAAATAAAATATAATGCCCAATATAGTGATATAACCTTGCGTGCACGTAAAACCTTTGAACGATAACGTTATTTAAACTGGGTCAGCGCTGTAGGCATGATGTACTTACTATAGAACGTTTGAAGGCGAGAGAGTGATTTTGAAGTGATGGTCCCCATTAACCCCCACCCGTGCAGTGATGGTCCCCATTAACCCCCACCCGTGCAGTGATGGTCCCCATTAACCCCCACCCGTGCAGTGATGGTCCCCATTAACCCCCACCCGTGCAGTGATGGTCCCCATTAACCCCCACCCGTGCAGTGATGGTCCCCATTAACCCCCACCCGTGCAGTGATGGTCCCCATTGACCTCCACCCGTGCAGTGATGGTCCCCATTGACCTCCACCCGTGCAGTGATGGTCCCCATTGACCCCCACCCGTGCAGTGATAGTCCCCATTGACCTCCACCCGTGTAGTGATGGTCCCCATTGACCTCCACCCGTGCAGTGATGGTCCCCATTGACCTCCACCCGTGCAGTGATGGTCCCCATTGACCTCCACCCGTGCAGTGATGGTCCCCATTGACCTCCACCCGTGCAGTGATGGTCCCCATTGACCTCCACCCGTGTAGTGATGGTCCCCATTGACCTCCACCCGTGTAGTGATGGTCCCCATTGACCTCCACCCATGCAGTGATGGTTCCCATTGACCTCCACCCGTGTAATGATGGTCCCCATTGACCTCCACCCGTGTAGTGATGGTCCCCATTGACCTCCACCCGTGCAGTGATGGTCCCCATTGACCTCCACCCATGCAGTGATGGTCCCCATTGACCTCCACCCGTGTAGTGATGGTTCCCATTGATTTCCACCCATGTAGTGATGGTCCCCATTGATCTCCACCCGTGCAGTGATGGTCCCCATTGACCTCCACCCGTGCAGTGATGGTCCCCATTGATTTCCACCTGTGTAGTGATGGTCCCCATTGATCTCCACCCGTGCAGTGATGGTCCCCATCGACCTCCACCCGTGCAGTGAGAGGAAGACTGAGGCTGAGATAGGGAAGGAGGAAGGAAGTTCATGATGATATCCTCATAATACCCCCAGAGTCTGCCAGTGCAGACCACTCATCACATGGTCCCTGTATGACTAACCATCCTGTATGATGGGGATTTTTAGCGTCACGTTTCAGCTTTTTTGTGACACACTATACTCCCTTTCACGTAGTCTAGGGTAGCTGCACAAATGCATATGTACCTAGATGGTTTAAGGCGCGGGCTGAGACGCCTCGGGGTTGAAGGCAGTGCACCACCTCCATGTAATGGAGGTGTTTGTGGCGGGAAACACAACACACGTGACGTCTGCCATAACCAACACCCACGGAGAAATATTCGTATCCTGTACTTCTGTACACAGACACGTACGCACTAACGAGCATTACGAACGTGACAGTAAAAAGGGAGAAGCCATGAAATACAAAAACAGTTCATCTGTATTCTTCCCCCCTCCCATGCGCTACATAATTTGAGATTCAAGACGAGCCGGTACCAAACTTGTGCGACTACCAACTAGGGAAAACTAGTAGGTAGACAAACTGATTCTTGAGGCTTGTCCCAGGTCGTATTGTTAAATCCAACCGTGACTCCTTGCACAATCAAACGTGCAAGTATGGTTTAGTTCCAAGACAACTTCTTCCAAACACACTGTGAAGCCAGCTAACAATGTGTGTACGACGTCAGCCTAGTCATAGCAACCGGTGCTCACTGGTCCCAATATTCAGTATAGATTCAATGTCGAATTCAACATTTGAATTAACTTTGCAATTGGATAGTGTGTTCACTGGGCGGGATGTTGTTGGAGTGTCATGGGGAAGTCGGTTTACAACAAAAATTTTTGTTGTAAACTAACCTAACGTCTATTGTGGGAAAGTTACTCGAATCTATAATGGCATATAAAATTCGTCTTCATCTTGAAAAACATAAATTAATAATTGAGTCGCAACATGGTTTTATAAATGGCCGTTCATGTTTAACAAATTTGTTATCTTTTTATTCTAGCATTGTTGAGGCAGTTGAAAGTGGTAAGGATTGCGATGTTGTATACCTTGACTTTAGCAAAGCTTTTGATACAGTGCCACATGAAAGACTGATTAAAAAAATAGAGTCTCATGGTATTGGGGGTGCTATATTAAGCTGGATTAGGGCATGGCTATACCAAAGGAAACAGAGAGTTAGTATAAATGGAATCAAGTCAGAGTGGGAAAATGTTGTAAGTGGAGTGCCTCAAGGCTCTGTCCTGGGACCTCTGTTGTTTATAATATATATAAATGATTTAGATTCAGGTTTGAGTAGCAACATTTGCAAATTTGCCGATGATACGAAAATCGGTAGGGAAATTAATTCGGAGGAGGACTCACTATCACTTCAAGTTGATCTAGATAGGGTTTTGAAATGGTCAAAGGATTGGCAGATGCAGTTTAATGCTGATAAATGTAAAGTTCTGAGGTTAGGTAATGATGATAGAGTTACAAGATACGAGCTAGATGGTGTTGTGATTGCGAAGTCGGATTGCGAAAGGGATCTGGGAGTTATGATTAGTAAGAATTTAAAACAAAAGGATCAATGCATAAATGTTCGTAATAAGGCAAATCGGACACTTGGATTTATTAATCGCAGCGTTAGTAACAAGACACCTGGTGTGGTTCTCAAGCTATATCTTGCTCTAGTTAGGCCCCATTTAGATTATGCAGTTCAGTTTTGGTCGCCATATTATAGAATGGATATAAATTCACTTGAACGTGTCCAGCGTAGGATGACTAAGTTAATTCCCCAAATTAGAAATCTTTCATATGAAGAAAGATTAACAAAGCTTAAGTTGCATTCACTGGAAAGGCGAAGAGTTAGGGGTGACATGATAGAGGTTTACAAGTGGATGAATGGACATAACCGGGGGGATATTAATAGGGTATTAAAAGTATCAACACAGGACAGAACACGAAACAATGGATATAAATTGGATAAGTTTAGATTTAGGAAAGACTTGGGTAAATACTGGTTCAGTAACAGGGTTGTTGATTTGTGGAACCAATTGCCGCGTAACATTGTGGAGGTGGGGTCCCTCGATTGTTTCAAGCACGGGTTGGACAAGTATATGAGTGGGATTGGGTGGTTATAGAATAGGAGCTGCCTCGTATGGGCCAATAGGCCTTCTGCAGTTACCTTTGTTCTTATGTTCTTATGTTCTAAATTCCTCCAACTGGTTAGAAATGTTAAAAAAAAGAGAAGGTCAAAAAGAAATTATGAAGTTCGCATAGTAGGGCAAGCAAAGACAAATCATAGTTTTTTTCATTTATATCGAACAAAGATTAGGGAAAGGATAGGTCCATTAAAATCTGAGGCAGGTCAGATAACTGATAATTACGAAGAGATGAGTAGTATTTTTAATAAATATTTTATCTTTGTATTTACTAAAGAGGAACTTGACATTATGTCTTCAGCCTAACAAATGTTGCATTTAAATGTTGGTGGGGGAAGAGGACAGGTTGACTAGCTTGGCAGTTGCCAGAGAGGATGTTACTAAACAAATAGTGAAACTCAAGCCCAAACAAATCCCCAGGACAGGGCGAAGGATAATGCCAGGGTCAAACACTTCGTTTAAGTAGGGTCCTTAAAGAATGCAGAGTTCAGAACAAAAAGTTCCAAGTAGCACGGGCTATAGTGAGCCCGTAGTGGACTTACCTGGCACAGGAGCGGGGCTGTAATTGTGGAGGATGAGCCCTTGGTTGATTGATTGATGAAGATTAAGCCAGCCAAGAAGATGAAGATGAAGCCACCCAAAAGGTGGCACGGGCATGAATAGCCTGTAAATGGTGGCCCTTTTGAGCCATCACCAGTATCAATAGATGATACTGGAGATCTGTGGAGGTGTGACTGCACCCTGCGTGACGGGAGATGTCTCCCGTGTGAATGTGTTAAGATGAAGACGAAGCCACCCAAAAGGTGGCACGGGCATGAATAGCCCGTAAATGGTGGCCCTTTTGAGCCATCATCAGTATTAATAGATGATACTGGAGATCTGTGGAGGTGTAACTGCACCCTGCGTGACGGGAGATGTCTCCCATGAATGTGTCCAAGATGAAGATTAAGCCATCCAAAAGGTGGCACGGGCATGAATAGCCCGTAAGTGGTGGCCCATTTGAGCCATTACCAGTATCAAGAGCTGATACTGGAGATCTGTGGAGGTGCAACTGCACCAAGCCAGCCAAGAGGTGGCACGGGCATAAATAGCCCTTAAGAGGTAATTTTTTTTATAAATGTATACTGTATACTGTATGCTGAGGTTGCATTTAAATCGTTAGGCTGCTATCGTGGAAGGATACTGCTTGACAGTATTGCTGAGGGTGTCCAGCTGCTGGTTCACCTTTTCTTGACCAGAAGAGTGGCAGTGTTGATGGCTTCAGGGTGGTTACTGCAAGACTCAGGGACTCATAGCTCTTCTGAGGTCGTTGGTTGCTTCACATTCCAGGAGATAGTGAAATAGTGGCATTTCTGTGATTGTTTGACAGAAGATGCATTCCCTCTGCCTGGGTTCACCAGTCTCCCAGTTGCATCCTTAACCTAGACATAGTTTATATAACCGAACATTTCCCTGTGGACTCCTTTTGGGATATTTAACCTTTCTAACTTGATGGAAGGTTAGTAACGTGGTAGAGGTGGGGTCCCTCGATTGTTTCAAGCGTGGGTTGGACATGTATGAGTGGGATTGGGTGGTTATAAATAGGAGCTGCCTCATATGGGCCAATAGGCCTTCTGCGGTTACCTTTGTCCTTTCAAAAAAATTCAAAATTCAAATGTTTATTCAGGTAAAGTACATACATACAAGAGGTTATACAAAAATTGATAGATTTATAGATAGAGCTAGTACATACAATGCCTAAAGCCACTATTACGCAAAGCGTTTAGGGCAGGAAAAACATTAAAGACTAAAACTTAATACTAATTGAGATTAAAGTATAAAATGTGTTGAGAACAAATAAAAATAAAAAAGAGGGGAACATGGCAGAAAAAAACAGCACAAATACAATTAGGTCGACAAACAGTGTTGTTTAAAAAAATAACAGACATGGGTTGACAATAGAGGGGTCAGGAAGGTTACAGGGAATTTATTAGGTAGTGCTTAGTTTTTATCTTAAACTGGTTGAGAGAGGTACAGCCTTTAACATGATTGGAAAGGTCATTCCACATTCTGGGTCCCTTGATTTGTAGAGCATTTCTAGTTTGACTAAGTCGTATTCTTGGAATATCAAAACGGTATTTGTTTCTGGTGTGGTGCTCATGGGTTCTGTTACAACCTTCAATGAAGCTTTTGAGGTCAGGATTGCATTGCAGTTCAGCGTTATATATATATATATATATATATATATATATATATATATATATATATATATATATATATATATATATATATATATATATATATTTGCCTAATAAGCCTAGTTTTCCTGAATTATTATATTTACTATAATTTTTTTCTTATGAAATGATAAAGCAACCCTTTTCTCTATGTATGAGGTCAATTTTTTTTTATTGGAGTTAAAATTAAAGTAGATATATGACCGAACCTAACCAACCCTACCTAACCTAACCTAACCTATCTTTATAGGTTAGGTTTGGTTAGGTAGCCGAAAAAGTTAGGTTAGGTTAGGTTAGGTAGGTTAGGTAGTCGAAAAACAATTAATTCATGAAAACTTGGCTTATTAGGCAAATCGGGCCTTGCATAGTAGGCTGAGAAGTGCGTTCTGGCTATTAGGTACGACATATATATATATATATTATATTATATATATATATATATATATATATATATATATATATATATATATATATATATATATATATATATATATATATATATATATATATATATATATATATATATATATATATAAAATACACATGAGAGGATGTGCAGTGACTTAATATCTAACATATTCAGAGATTTGAGTAGGGGTACCGAGTGATGTCTGGGGACAGAGTTGGATATTGTCCTAATAACAGCTTTGTGTTGAGTAATTAGAGGACGTAAATGATTTTGGGTAGTAGAACCCCAAGCACAAATACCATAGTTGAGATATGGATAGATGAGGGAGTAATAGAGCGTCACCAGGGCAGGGCGAAGTACATAATATCTGATCTTAGAAAGAATTCCAACAGTTTTTGAAACTTTTTTTTTTTATATATTTAGAATGTGTCCCTGGAAATTCAGTTTGTGATCAATGAGAACGCCAAGGAATTTGCCGTCTATTTTGTTACAAATTTGGGTATTGTTTATCCTGAGATTTATTTAATTAGAGGACTTATTGCCAAACAGAATATAGAAAGTTTTGTCAATTCTTATGTTCTTATGGCCTGAAGATACCATATTGCAGGGCAAACCTTCTGCTACTCTCTGGTGAACAGAGCCCTTGGTTGTTGTTGTTGTTTTAGATTTAGCTATTCAGAACGAAATGTCCATGTAGCATGGGCTATGGTGAGCCCGTAGAGCCCTTGGTTATGGTAGCACCTTAATAAGTGCCTGCACAGGTCGGGTTGGCCCCCACCCCCCCCACCAACCCCACAAGAGAGTTGTGGGGAAGGTGGCAGAATACACAGCTAAACATGCTTCCCCGAAGAGCCCCCGGACGACGACATAGCTTATTGCCCTTCTCTGAAAATCCCGAGTCTGTGACACATATTACTCATTTGACCAAATATCATCTGCCAGCAGAAAAGTGCTTGAATGTAAAATATATAAAAGAAAAGCTTGGTGTCTCGATGTAGTCACCACTGAGGACGGGCGCGTACCCGGCTGAACACCAGTCTAATTACTGCTGTCACGTATCCTAGATGACTATTCTAATTTCTTAGTCCAAATGGAGGTGCTGGCTGCCATATTTCGTAAATTCATGTTCAGTTTAACGATATTTAAGACGAGCGATTCCATCAGCGTCATCCCAAATTAAAACGGGTATTTTGTACATATAAAATATTATATCCTCATCCTTGAACATGATGGGTGTGCCTCCTTTTAAGTGCGGTTAAGCAGGCCAGTCACTTGATCTGTCATGAATGGTTAATGCAGCTTATTATACATGCGTTTTATGGCTCATGAAGGTGACTCATGTTTTAATATGGAACACTAGTATACACCCCAGTCCCTTGGCGTCCACGGTCAGCCCGTTCTCCTAAAGTTCCCCAATGTCAAGAAACTGTTGTACTAAAGTGCAGTTTTGGGCATGTACTCATGCATCAGTGTGTGTCACTTTTACCCCATAGGGAGTCGTGCACCAGATGCAATGAGTGATGCCTTTCACTTGAGGATTTTGGTCTTACTACGTGTTATCAACCTAGAAGAGAGGTTTAGTGGGGCTCGGTATACCTTGAACAAATCCACAAGGGCCGTGACGAGGATTCGAACCTGCGTCCGGGAGCATCCCAGACACTGCCTTAATCGACTCGGCTACGTCAGTGCTAAGGCAGTGTCTGGGATGCTCCTGGACGCAGGTTCGAATCCTCGTCACGGCCCTTGTCGATTTGTTCATTTGATGCATCATGTTAGTGTGATCTCTGTGTAACGGTATACCTTGCGTTGGTTCTAGGGGGTCAAGGTCCCCACGGCCTTGACCGCCGGGAACTTGGCGGTCAAGGCCGCGGGCCTTGCCAAGTCTCTTTTTAATATACAGTATATTTAATATTTACATTAAATATTTAATATTATACGACAGGCTAGAGTGTTGTACTATGTTACAACCCTGGGTTTTTAGTTGGAAACCAGAGGTCAAATTGAGTTCCAAATAATCATGTGAGAAGGATATTTATTAACAATAACGTTTTTATGCTGAGCTCCCGGACAGGCCCCCACTTGTTATGGGGGTATGTGGTTGTACTTAGAAGGGCCATTAGCTAGAGTCAAGATGTATCTAAAATAGTGGGATAGATAGGTCCGGCCCCCAAGGAACAAGGTTCCTAATAATGATTCTATGTTTTAAATTACAGGTCTTCAGTCTAGTAGCTAATCATCTACACTATTTCAACAGGATGAATTGATACATCTCAAAATCTAACTTATTTATTAAACCCTCTAATAACCCCCCATGTACATTGGTAAAGTGATTTGTTGTATTAATGTATATGGGGGGTTATTAGAGGGTTTAATAAATAAGTTAGATTTTGAGATGTATCAATTCATCCTGTTGAAGTGGTGTAGATGATTAGCTACTAGACTGCAGACCTGTAATTTAAAACATAGAATCATTACTAGGAACCTTGTTCCTTGGGGGCTGGGCCTATCTATCCCACTATTTTAGATACGTCTTGACTTTAGCTATTGGCCCTTCTCAGTACAACCACATACCCCCATAATGAGTGGGGGTCTGTCCGGGAGCTCTGCGTATAAATGTTATTGTTAATAAATATCCTTCTCACATGATTATTTGGAATTCAATTTGACCTCTGGTTTCCAACTAAGAACCCAGGGTCGTAACATACTATTAAAATACCTTGAATTATGCACATTTTTGTAATGCCAGGAAGTATCAGTAAATAGTTTTTTACGTAAAACTCTAAGACAAATAGACTTCAGCAAGAATTTGACTTCATGCAGCACATCCTCCACGCTTAGCGCTGTGGATTGATAGCTCTCTATGCTGTCTTAGGCTGTCACTACACTAACTTGGAAATATTAAGAGTTCTAATTGGGAATTTGGGACAAATTAGACACTTCTGCTAGAAGTACTGGACCAACCGCATTGTAGTGCATCATTTCCGCATTATTTCTCAATAATTTCTGAAACAAGGTTAACTTGTTACAGATATGTGTGCCTGCGGGCTGCTTTAAGCAACAACCTGTTGGACCAAGTCATCAAACCTGGCCCCAGGTATGGCTTGGAGAGTAGAAAAACTCCCAGAGCACTCTCCAGGTGTATTCACAAAAACAAATAGTTATACAAATGATGACATACACTTCCAATTTGGTAGACGATAGATGTTATCATTGACTAGGTACTGTCAAGAAGGCCTCTAAGCCGTTCACATGGTATTAACAATCTTGCTGTCTCAGGCCTCAAGCTGGTCACTAGGTCATGTGAAGACAGCAAATTTCGACTGGATTTTGGGTGATAAAATTTTATCAATGGTTTATATTGATATTAATAATGTAAATCATTGATATCAGCACACAAGCTCAGTTTGATTCAAATGTTGACCATGTTACTCGAGTTAATAATCTCATCTTGTCCTCATGCTTATGTGTAAATGATTTAGTATAACATTTATTTCAAATTTTTAATATATTTCTAACACCACAATGGATTTTTCAAATTAATAACTACAATTTTTCTTTTAGGTCTAATTGGATTGAAGGATACATCATTTAAAACTAGACAAATCATGGTCTGCAAGGGGGTGGAGAAGGAAGAGCATATTCATCGATGTCTGTGGGAAAATGTGGGTCCAGTGCCAGACCAGCCATTTGCTCAGTATGTCATGGACAAGATGAAATTTTCTGCAGAGAAAGATGCACTAGTGAGTTTCTGTTCTTACTCTCACTCCAAGTCTCTTATTCTTCTAATACAGTATAAAGGATACATTACTGTACAGTACTTGTATGTGCAACATTTTTGCTTTCATACATTCTAATACAAGTCAGTTGTAAGTGTACTGGGTCGATAAGATACCAAACTTAAGTTTATGTTGATTGCCACTTTTATTACTTGTTTGCAGACATTAATTCTAAGTCAGTATTTGCTATTTATAATTACTGTACAAGTGTGCATTACTTCTGTAAGTTATAATGAAAATTTTCATTTATTTTCAACAAGTTTTCCACAGAGAAGGTATTTTTCTGAGCTAGACCACTCGATTGCTTCTTCGCTAAGACAAGCCTAATCACCGCCAGACCTGATGAACTTTACTCCATAGTTCAACAGGAATTCTTGCAAGCATCACACCTGACCAAAAGTTGGAGAATGGAGACACTGGTGATTTCTCAGTTTAGTTTAACTTGACCTCCAGTTGGCATCTGCAATAAAAAATGTGATAATTGGTATAATTTGACGTCGAATACCAAAAAATTGTACTCTTGGGCAGACGTACACCAAAGTAACACTGTATACAAATTGTGCCCTTTAAAGGCCAGAGGAAGGTAACCCGAGACAAGTGCAGCTCGAGTGCTCTAGAACACCTGGCCACCGCACCAAACCACACAGCTGGCACAACCACACAGAGCAAAATCCAGACAGGAGAATGAGGCCAGAGATAACGTATGCTATGTATGATATCAGTTAACGAACTGCCGGTTTTGGTGCTTGAGCCGCCTGAACTGAATCCCTCCAGCTGACAGACAAGGGCCTGACAGCTGAGTGGACAGCGCCTCGGATTCATAGTCCTGAGGTTCCGGGTTCGATCCCTGTTGGAGGCAGAAACAAATGGGCAGAGTTTCTTTCACCCTGATGCCCCTATTACCTAACAGTAAATAGGTACCTGGGAGTTAGACAGCTGCTATGGGCTGTTTCCTGGGTGGGTGTAACAAAAAGGAGGCCTGGTCGAGGACCGGGCCGCGGGGATGCAAAGTCCCAAAATCATCTCATGATAACCTCCCCCTCTCTCAGGGGAGGGAGGTTGCTAATGAGTAGGCATGCAAGTTGATTAGACATTTGCTTGTTTGTCGATTCCTCTTAGGGGGAGGGGGGTTGGGCTCTGTTCAGTCTTGGGTTGTAATGTTTTTCCAGTAGGGGTTTGTAATGGTTCACCTACCTTTCTGGGTATTAAACCCCCCTGGTTGATAGCAGACATGACTATACTCTCACAAAGTGGAGTGTTCATAAGCCATTGCTCCCTTTGCCTCTCTGAGGGAACCAGGTTCTGGCTTGTGGTTCCCAGTAGGCAAAGAACTCCAATTAACTGATGCTCTACACTAATATAATGGATATCAGTCTGTTAGTGGCAGGGAGCCTCTGGGGCTCAACCCAGAAAATGTTTCATTACATTCAACACTTTTTTTTTATTTATAGTGTGTTGAAGTTCAAATGATGTTGGTTGGGGTACAAAAAAAAATGTGAATATGGTCATTTTTGGACTTCCCCCTGTAAGAATTCTGCTTATCCGGATGTCTGGCTTATCAGGATGGGAGCCCCTTCCCCATATAGTTGGGATAATGGAACTCGTACAGTACTGCTCTGGGGCACTCCTGGTGTTACCGAGAGATTGAGAGAGAGAGAGAGAGAGAGAGATATTATTGTTGGCTGTTAACTCATGTCTGTTGTTGAGGTATAATTGAATATAGTGTACAGTAGGGTTCTGTAGTTAAGTTTGACCATTGAGTCCATATTTTTTTTATATTTGAATTGCATATATTTTAAACAATACATATACCTGTACATACAGAAATGAATTTATGAGATTAGGTTGTAACTGTTGTTAGTTGTTATTTGTAGAAAATACAATGCTGAAGGCAACATTTTCACTGTACTGTTCAAAGTCATCATATTTCAGATAGATGCAGTATCGGGCGAAAAATTTAAATATGGTGATGTGATTTCCTTGGTTCGTAACCTAAGCTATGGCTGGCAAGAAACTGGACTTGAGGCGTGTCATGTAGTATGCTTGGTGACGCCCAATAGTATCCATGCCCCACCAATTTTTCTCGCTGCGGTCGCATCCTCGGCTGTGGTGACCCTAGCGAACCCCCTCTACACTCCAGGTTAAAATTATATTCCATATAATTTCCTAGGTAGCCCTAATAAGGGTTCTCTTTTTAAATGTACAAGATATTAGTTTAACCTGTTAGTGATCAAAATATAGCCTATCCTGTATTTCCTTTCTAGATTAAAAAAAAGTCATCCCTGCATTTCTGGTTTTCTGTAGTGCCTCATGCAACAAAATAAATGTTATTTATGCTATCTTAATGTGAACATTCTGTAACGAAGTGCTTAAATGTTTATAAATAGTCTCGAGATAACATCGTAGACAGATCATATTAGCTGAGTAAAGATTTTGTTTATCTATCCTTTAGATGAACTGCGTCGGCATATCATTGACAGTCAGTCAAAGTGGGTCATTGTCCATCCACTTTTTCTTGCTACTGTTCAAGCAGCTACAAAGGATTTGGATGACTTAAAGGTTAGTTGCATGTACTGTACAACTATACATTCATTTACAAAGGTTAATATAATTCAATTAATAGATACAGGGTCTCATATTTTTATGTTTTCTTCCTTCATGTTTTATAGTTATTCAGACTGAATAAATGTTTATTTACACATTCATTTATCATCAGGGTATTTATCTGTTGGGAAATGAAGCCAAAGATTCTGTAGAAGCCGTGTATAGCCTAAAGAAAGAAGCTCCTGACAACTGGGAGTGCCAGGGTGTGTGCGGTGATAAAGTGGCCCATCTGCCCTACTCCTCGGGCACTACAGGCCTACCCAAGGGTGTTCAACTTACAGCAACAAACTGGCTGGCAGTTCTCTCAACTGTTGGGTATGAAGCAAGTTCATTTTAATTAAATGTTGTTGATAATTTTGCCATTTTATTTGGCTACCTTCTTAATTTTTTTGAATATTACAAATTATATTGTATATAATGTACAGTACTATAGTGTTTTTGCTGATAATTCAGTTGTGCCCTATGGAAAAGCAACCTTGGATTAATAGATGATTATGATTTTGTTTGCTCAGAATGAGTGGTCCTCAATGTAACTTGACAAGGGTACTCTTTTTAAGGCTTCATATTTTGTTATCTTTTTTTTTTGTCATTCTATTGTATTGTCATTGTCTCTGTATCATAGGCTTAAACCTTAAGTAACAAGGATTTACTTTGAAGGAAAACACAATGTCATTATGATACAAAAAATACAGGTAAATGGGGCTTAGAAATTGAAACTTTAGGTACAGCACAGTAATTTGAAATATAAAATGTAATTTTATGATCGATGATGTGTATACAGTATTTATATATATTTCTTGCATGCAGATTTAAATGCCGAGATTTAGCTGATAATTTTTAACCCGTAAATGGCTTGGGTATTAAAATCCCACAGTACAGTGTTCATGACAAAAAATTGTTCACAAATCTAATGTATAGTTGTTGTATTTGGCAATTCATGCACAGGCTATAATTGCAGACAGCTATTGGAAGTATGTCAAGGTTAAGGATATAGATTGAGAATTGCAAAGAAAGTGGGGTTGATATATGATGGGATTATGTGGTATGAAAGCCGAGGCATATACAGAGTTCTCGCTCCTTGGAAATAACTTTGGCCTTAAACATTTTGGCCATTATATTTATGTAGTACAATAGTTTATGAATATTTTCTCTCGGATGAAGACAGCTATGTGAATATCTTGTTAAATTGAAGATTCTTGAAGGAAAGCATTAAATGAGCATATACAGTACTGTAATACTTGTTTATAAATAGTAATTGGTTGTACTGATTCAACAAACTGAAGTTGTGTTAGATAAATATTATTGTACAGAATATTAATTTTTAGTAATGAAAATCAATGAAGATTAAGGCCAAAAGAGAAGATAAAAGTAGTGTGTGATGATAAGTGGTACAGTAGTAGATCGTTGGTGTGAACGATTACACGCAACTAGTGTACCTGTTCAGCATGTTGATACTGTGACCACGTCACTGACTTAATGACTTTTCTTGCATCTATACTATCTGTATATATGAACATGTATTTCTCCTTTATTCCTTACAGGAGAAAGGAGTACTTATATATAAACCATGAAGATGTTGTTTTAGGAATTTTGCCATTTTTCCATACTTTTGGGATTGGCTTAATGCTGGCATCCCTCACCCAGGGAGCAACTATGATCACTCTACCCCGATTCATTCCAGATCTTTTCCTGAATGCAATTCAGACTTATAAGGCAAGTACAGTATAATTTTCATGGTTACACTGATACTTTATCTTCTTAAATGTATCCATGGTTTTGGATGAGATGTACAATATCATTGTATTTATCAACTATTTTTCAGTTCTCATTATTTATTATATTTCAAATTATGAAATGATGCTTAAAATAATCAAGATTGTCATTAAAACTGTGTGTGAACCTATGTCAAAGTAATTATTTTTGTCATCATATCTAAAGGTGTTTTTTTTAACTCAGGTTACGGTATTACCACTGGTACCCCCGCTGGCCATTTTTGTGGCCAAGCATGAATTAGTTGAACACTTTGACCTGAGCTCGGTTACTAATGTGTTCTCTGGAGCTGCTCCTCTTTCTGGAGAGATACAAAAATTACTCGCTGAGCGGGTAAGTAGAATTATTCTTTGTTTACATGTGTGCGCGTGCAAACATAGCTAAATTAAAAAAATAATTATTTGTATATACAAGAGGTCTTACATTCTTGTAAAGCCACTAGCATGCATAGCATTTTGGGCAGGTCCTTTAATTTAATCTTAATTTTCCCTGGAATACTACCTGCCAAATTGTTTAACAACCAGGTACCCATTCACTGCTGGGTAAATGGCTACCTGTTAAGGATTGGCGCCTAATCAATTCTTCCCAGCCAGGATATGAACCCAGGCCAAATCGCTGGTGAAGTGCGGGGCGAGTGTGTTACCACTGCGCCACGGTGACTAAGTACTGTATTACAATTACCAGTAGCTATGTTTGCAGGGGAGTGTATGATACAGACCTGTTTGTGGATACATGAACCAAATTAGACTTGTGGGTATCCGATATTATATTTATAGTTTACAAAGTAGAGCTTTGGGACACTACCTCATTTTTATAATTTTTTTAACCCTCATTTTTATTTTAACCATCTACCACTGGCGGATGGAGGAGTTGTAATATTTTTTATGCCTTTTTCTTTGAAGCTTTCTCAGTAGCTCATTTGAACTTATATGCTGGTGTAGCCAAGGCTTAAGAAGTGTGCTGGACCTTGGCAATTCATGCTGACCTACTGTGAGCTAGGTATAAAAGATGACTCTCTAGGAGGTAAATGAGATTGAGGATCAGAGTAAATCTTTATCTTTCCAAATCTTTCTTAAGAAAACCCCACCAGAAAGATTAGATACAACACAAGCTACTGTTCGCAGAAATCAATAAAATGAAGCAAACAAGGCAAAGGATCTTTGCTACGGGCAAACAGTCATAACTTGTAATGTGTCCAATCACCACTGGATGGCTGGGCAGGTCACCCTGGGTCCCGGCCAGTCATCCACCTCACTTGAGATACCAGTACTGAACCGCAAACACCCCAAGTGAAAGAAAGGGTCAAGGTGGGTAAATGGAAACAATTTAGGGCTCACCAAAAATAAAAAGGTGGGGGGGGCAGTGGGCATTAGATTAGATTCAGTGATTGATTTTTCTGTAATTTCCAGGAACTTACTCCAGTGGTGCTTCGGCAGAGGCTGGCTTTTTTTGAAAGAAAAAAATTAGGAACAACGATAAAGTTGTAGAGAACTTGTCCATGGAAGATGACAAATTAACAAGTTTCCTTCAGCACTGCTAACTTGCATGTCACCCTGCCCAACTGTACAATTCATTCTTCCATTGGCTAGAATTTTACCTTAACCCGCAGCGCGCAGGATAGCGCGCAGGACTCATAATTCTGTGGCGCGGGTTCAATTCCCGCACGAGGCAGAAACAAATGGGCAAAGTTTCTTTCACCCTGAATGCCCCTGTTACCTAGCAGTAAATAGGTACCTGGGAGTTAGTCAGCTGTCACGGGCTGCTTCCTGGGGGTGGAGGCCTGGTTGAGGACCGGGCCGCGGGGACACTAAAGCCCCGAAATCATCTCAAGATAACCTCAAGATAACCCTTGCAATGCACCAGCTGACATATTAAGGGGTGTGTGAAGTGCCAGCCAACATGTGATTATGTTCATATATCATAAGATTCAAAACTCCCATGTATACAAGGGGGGCTCACATTTGCTTCCTCAGGCCTCCAGGAACCATCCCCCATCTTGAATAAATACTTGGTGTGCATATATTAATACACATATACTTGTGTATATTAATACACATATACATATATCTGTATATATGTATATTTTCAAAGTTATACATAATGAACACGATCTTTGACATAGATACAACTTGTTAAAACAAAAACTAAATAATGATAAGCACTGAAAATAAATCGACAAAGTTAGTCCCATGCGGCAACTTGCCTCATATTTACCCTAAAATGTAACTGCTCCTAGCCACTACAACTAAACTACAAGAGGAAGAGACATTTTACTTAGATTTTCGTGCTTCCTGGGTGCTACTTAACTATGTACAGTATATCAAAAGAAAAAAATACTGTTTTTGGAACAATTTATTTTTGGCATACCACAGGAATGTCATTATAAAAGGTGCTCAGTTTTAAAGGGCAACTAAGTAGGTCTGCATACTAATGCACTTTTCATACAATCAAAGCTTTTTTTACCTATTTGAATGTTTACAGTGATAACTAATGTAATTGGCACATTGTTTACCGTGTATAGTTATGAATTATAACTATAAATTCCCAGAGCCAGACGTATTTAAAAATATCAATAAATTAATTAAAATTTATTTAGATCATTTCTTGGCAACTTCATTAACTCGCCCTTTGTTTCTATTTTAAGATTAAAATAAATTAATTTAAAATGAATTTATTCCTAGCTTTCAGGAGTCACGGTGAGACAAGGTTTTGGAATGACCGAGACTACATTGGGAACCCTGTCAAGCGAGTCTCGTGACGTGGGAGCAGTTGGAAGCGTTGTTGCTCACTGTGAAGCCAAGGTATGAGCTTAAATTTGTTATACATAAAACTGTAGATGTAAAATAAAAAGAAAGAATGAAGTGAATATTTAAGATTTGGGAAATATGACTGATACATTAATACAGTATACTAATTTTCATTCCTGAGAACTAGGCATTTGTCATCTTCTAATAACTAAATACTTATTGCATTAAGAACACTCAAAGAAAGTACTCGACTACTCACTCATTTATGTTCTCATCAGTGAGCCTGTGACTTTCAATTTAATTAAAAGTCCAATAGTTCAACCCAAGTAAAGTAACTTGGGTTGAACTATTGGCTGAGCCTCCTTATAACAGATTACCATAAGATGGCTAGTTATGGCACGTATGTGAGTATACGTGGTGCAGGTGGTTGGTGTAAATGCTTCATAAAGGTGAGGACTAGGGTTTAAATATTGGCCAAGGTGGGATGATTGGGCGCCATTCATTAACTCTTTTTTTTTTTTTCCCCCCCCCCCCCCCCCCCCCCCCCCTCCTTGTGGAACCAGAAATAATGGGAACCTGGATAAAAATAAATTGGCAGTTATTGTTCTTGGGGAACCTATAGGGTAGGTTTTCAGATGACCTGCGGTGGAAAGAATTCCATGCTTTGTAAACAAGGGTTAGAAGGCAAGTCCTGCTTTTGCACCCAAAACAGAAAAAACTACGTTGAATATAATAAAACACCTCTTTCTGGTCAGGCCTCGGTGGCTTTCTCTAGCTAGCTATATTGAGATAGCTCTTCACATAGTCGCATCAACCCCAGGAGTTCGTAATAGCCTACCAGAGCCAGAACCTGGCCCTCCTCAGAGGCACAGAGGACCAATGTGATCACCCTCACCAAGGAAATGTCCAGAAAGTACATGAAGCAAAATGGAAAACTGAAAGATACATAGAGAAAAGAAACAAAGCAGTAATTGAGTTCCTCAAACGATCAATCCAGTAGTCAGTTCAGCTTCTCCCCTAGTTTGAGATAACCATTGACAGGTGGTAGTACCACCAAAAGCTGCAAGCTTTCCATACCAACACTTGGTAGGTACATCAGTGGTACATCTTGGTAGGTACATCAACCATCACATGGTAAGGTAGGAGAGCAACATTCATACCTTTGAAGAGGCGAGACTAGGACATGAAACCCAACTCAAAGCAACAAAAGTCCAACAAGGCCCAGGAACACTGCTCACTTTCTGGATGTTTCACTGATGACGATGACTGTATCAGTCCCCGCTTCCAGTGCCTCTGTGAGAGGGCCAGGTTCTGGCTCTAGTCTGCAATAGGCTACTACAGACTTCTAAGAGCTGATGTAACTCGTGCATGGAGCCACCACAGTATGGTTAGCTACTGGGTCATCATCATTTGGCCCCTCCAGAAAACAAAACAAAAAAACATTGCAGGTGAAGTTTGGCTCTGGCTAAACATCAGATGACCAAAATTGGTGTTAGCAATTGTCTCGGCTCTAGTACCTTTAATCAATGTTAGAAGGCAATTTATAAACAACTAAAGAGAAAATTGATATTTGATTTTATTGATAAATATTATATATTTGGATTATTTACCTGTAAGTATAAACTTTAACCCACAGACAGGTTCTATTGGACTACTATGCTTCTGTTATTCTTGCTGGTGTTTTTATCGTGTATGTGTGTGATGTTAAACTTGGGCCCTTGTTTATGCATCTTGTTTATTTTAATGCAACTTCAGATTGTAGATATGGAATCTGGAGATTCTCTTGGTCCTGGTGAACGTGGAGAGCTGTGCTTCAGAGGTGCAATCATAACTAAGGTAAGGTTGGTTCCTGATGTATTCATCACCTTTTAACGAGTCTTACCATATAATTTTTTGAGGATTTGCTTAATGTCATTATTTAATTCATACTCTTTGAGTTGCCCATTTAATATTTTCTTTTGGACTGTATATTCTTTAGGCCATCTGTGTACAATGAGAATGTGTACTTATAATTTCAAGAGTTTTACAGGTTTCAGATATAGTGTATAGTAATACTCATTTTTACCAAACAGATTTTCACATATGATGGATATTGCTACTATTCCTTGTTGCAATAATTACAATCTTGTAAAATTCTAAAATCACATTATTTCCCTTAGGGTTACTTAAATAATGAAGAAGCAACAGAAGAACTAATCGACTCGGAAGGATGGCTTCACACGGGCGATGTCAGCTATTATAATGAGAAGAGGGTCTTCTATATTGTGGACCGCATCAAGGAACTTATTAAATACAAAGGCTTCCAGGTGTGTGTTGATATATTAAGAATTTAAAGTAGGGTAGTTTTTACATGTTATATCTTATTGGTTTTCAGTTCTCCAAGATTTGTTTCATTATAGCCTATTTGATCTACATCAGCGCGCGGTAGCTTTTAGAAGAGATAGTGCTTTCTGGGCAGGGTCTCTGCCCCTTCCCCTCCTTCTTTATTGCCTGCACCTTTTATTTACTCTTAACAATGTTATATTTATTCGATTGTACAGAACTTATTTGATTGCTGCATGACTTATCAGTCATTTGTCACAAATTCAATTTTATTTATTTTATTTATTTATTTATATATTCGAGTTCTTGTATTCTTGTACAGCCACTAGTGCACATAGCATTTCGGGTAAGTTCTTAATCCTAATATTCCCTGGATTACAACCTGCCAAATCGTTAAACAACCAGGTACCCATTTTACTGCTGGATGAACAGAGGCTACAGTTAAGGATTGGCGCCCAGTAAATCCTCCCCGGCCAGGATACAAACCCAGGACAAAGTACTCACGAAACGCCAGGCGAGTGTCTTGCCAAAAAATATTTTAAATATTGCTGATGCCACAGCCTATAAATAAAAAATTAAATTTGATAAGTGTTGAAGAGTACCTTATTAGCTAGATTATATTAGCTGTAGTGACGCAGGCTACAAGCAGCAACAGTCTCAGTAATCAGTCGGTCATTAGGACTAGGCTACAAGAAGAGTCTTAGAAATCATCTATAGATAATAAATTTGTTTTCACACTCAGGTTCCTCCAGCAGAGCTTGAAGGATTGTTGATGACCCACGAGGCTATTGCTGATGCTGGCGTTATTGGTGTGAAAGATGAAGAGGCAGAAGAGCTGCCCAAAGCTTACATAGTGCTTAAACCTGGGAGAACTGTTGTACCAGAAGATATTGTTAATTGGGTAAAAGGTAAGTAGTAGTTATGAAGAATTTAAGTAAGAGCATAGTTATGTTTCATTCACTTGCACCATCAGAACCTCAAATTTGTCACCACCAAAACTAGAGACTAGAGTCTACCGACCTGACTACAAACATCCTCAATAAGATAGGGTCTCCAGAGAGAGACCATTGGTATCCAACTGAAACTTTGTCTCTCCTGGGGTGTCTCCTATGCAATCTCAATTAAATACCAGTGGTTTCTCTCTTGGATCCTCTCTTATTGTGGGTGTTCATAGTCAGATCGACAAGTTCCACTCTTCTGCTTCAGTGATGACAGGTTCGAGGCTCCGATAGTGCAAGTGAATGAAATATTATTTCTATATTTATTGTGGTTTGTAATTTCTATAGTTATCTTTTATTCTTAAGTTATTCTTAAGTTATTCTTAATTAAACTTGCTGTATATCTATTTTTAATTTGCCTAACATGAAGTAAAATATTTTGAGTTAGGTCACTTCTCAGACTATATCTGTAGCTAGTATTCCTGTTTAGTTTATATAGAAAATGAATCATTTTTAGTATTAAATAAATTATTATCTTTTAACTAGAACGGGTAGCACCTCATAAGCGCTTGCGAGGTGGCGTTGAGATTACTGATGTTGTCCCACGATCATCTGCTGGCAAGATACTCAGAAGAAAACTAAGGGAACACTTCAACGTATAAGAGAGGTGAAGTCTGCACGTGAATGATTCATGTGCACTTCAGATTAAAATGAATATCCAAAGAAATTAATCACGTTCTAAATAAAGTACAGTATCATATTTAAAAAAACAAATACTTTGTGAATAATATGGAATTGAAATAATAAAAGAGGATTCATACAATTAAAAATGAAAAGCATAATGTTCTATATTTTTTTTTAAATATATAACATTTCACCATTATTCACCTCTGGGCTGGTGCCTTCCCACTCCATAAAAGTGGAAAATAAGGTAATGAATGACTAAAAATAAGTACGTATCCTATCATTTGAGGTAGTTTTGTACCACTAAAACACATCTTTGAAAAGTCCTTATTACTGTTACATATTTATATTTGTTATGTGTCTTGTCATAATTTTCAATTGGAAGAATTCTGGAAACTTTTAACTACCGGTACGTTCTTGGCTTGACTAACTTTTCAGCAAGAGCATAATTTACTAAATAAATATTTTAAAATTCTTTAATTAAAAATGAGTGCATGTCATTTAAATTAATTATATTGAAGTTAGTGAAGTTTAATTTGTTTTACAGAAAACTAAGCAATTTTTTCATAATGAATTAGTATACTGTACTTGAATAGGGTTTATAGTATATTGTACACGTGCATAAATGAATGTACGCTGGCTTCGTTTATCCTTGGTAAATCACAAAAAAAAAAAAGTTTGTTCACTATAGCTGACTTGTCTGCAGTACACTGGAATCTCGGTTTTTGTATGTCCCTGTTTTCGTATTTTTCGGTACTCGTACTCAATTTCTTAAAAATTAGATTTGGTACTCATTGTTTTCCTCAGTGTTCGGAGTTTGTTTATACACATACGGGTCCACCGAGCATGTGGCACTTCAGTTTACCAGTGTCTCCTGCCTAGTGATGATCGTGCTTGAATTATTTGTGAAGAATTTCATTGTTTTTTGTGCTTTTTTTTCTGAACATAAGTTCTTATTATATATCATGCCATGGGTGCCAAGAAAGTCAGTGGTAATGTTCAACCTAAGAAAATATAGTAGTTGAGAGGATGACGATAGAGGAAAAATATGAGATCATTCATAGTGAGAATGTGATGTCTCACTACAGACAAGCGTTAAAATATAGGGAAAAAACAAGTGTCTATAGACAGATTCTTAAGACAAGCAAGCAGTGAGCCACAACCAGGTCCTAGTGGTATGCCTGCAAAACATTAGAGAGAGAGAGAGAGTACCCCCAGAAGTGTCATCCTTGCTGTTATAGTGGAAGGGGGCTCCCCTTCCAAACACTAACATCTCTCCTCCTTCCCCCTTCCTCGCTGTCTTCCATACACCAACAAGAGTCCTCAATGAAGGTTAGGTACCTAAGAGTATTATTCTGTGTAAAGTGTATGTTTTAGTTAATCCGTTCCACATCCCTAAATATATTAATTCAATTAACATTATTTTTTATGGGAAAATTCGTTTCAGTTTTCATATTTTCGGTTTTTGTACAGTCTCTGGGAACGGATTAAATACGAAAATTGAGGTACCACTGTACTTAGTTATGTTACATGTTTACATCATAATGTATATTCAAATTGGACTGAAAATGTGGACTGATTTATAACAATACACAGCAGTCAATAATAGTTATGCAGAGGCAGTTAACACCGTGCTTAAGTTGTGTTTGTCGTTGTTTGGTGTATACTGTATTTAAGATTTAGTTTCGGTATCTACTCGGTGATAAATTATGAGAAATTTAAGACGAGACCAAAGCCACAGTAAGATAGAAAAGTACAGATAACACAACACTACCCAAAATAGGTAAAAGTGTTAACAATTCTTTTATGTATTTGACCCCAATCATCACCACAATTTTCCCACTATTATGTGTACCCTCCCCCCCCCCCTGCCCTCTCCCCCTCCCTCTGTATTTGACACTACACATGCACACACTCAGAGACTTGAAAGGAAGTGTGTAATGTACAGTACTAAATAAACAGTTTTAAAGCGTGTTCATGCAGGATGAAATTTTCAGCAAACCAAGCACAATCTCGACTTTCAAACATAAATTAGATTAATAGTGTTGAGAGAAGTAGGTAAACTGGTAAGGGAGCTAGACAGAAATAAAGCAGTTGGACCAGATGGAGTCTTACCTTGGGTACTAAGGTAATGTGAATTTGAGATGAGTGCCCCACTACAGATTACCTTTCAAACATCTTTACAAACAGGGAAACCTAGCAAGCATAATTCCAAAGTATAAGAATGGAAATGGGGGAAGACCCATTAAACTATACGCTTGTATCATTGAAGTAAAAGCACTAAAAAGCACAAGCATGGAAGTAAATGCACTAAAAATTAAAAAGGAAATGAACAGAGTACCTGAAAAGTGACAGTATAATATATAATAAGACAGTTTGGATTTCCAAAGGAAAGGTCAGGCATAACATCATAGTTTTTATGAGAGCCACATAAATGTTGCAAGCAAGGGAAGGCTGGACCCATTGCATATATCTGGTCTCGAAAAAAGCCATTGACATAAACCCACACAAGACTCTTCTGGACTTTAGAACACATAGGCAGGTTGAAAGGCAGAAATCTAAATTGGATGAGAAATGTTATAACAGGTGGAAAAAATGTAAATGGTAATCCATGGAAATGTATCTGAAGAAATGTCACTAGTGGAGTACCTCAAGATTTAGCTCTTGCACTGGTAATGTTTTATTATCTATATAAATAATTATCTACCAGAGGGAACACAATTATTTGAATATGTTTGCAGATGATGCAAAATTGTCAGGGAGATGACTGTATTGCCCTCCAAAATGACCTAGACAGAATAAGTGGATCAACACATGCCAGATGGAATTCAACATAAATAAATGTCATGTAATGCGACATAGATGAAAACTGGCCACAACCTACAAATTATGGGAAAATATTTTTAAAACCTCCGATAAACAAAGCTAGTTTTTCTGGATTGTATGCTGTTACCAAAAGACCACAAAAGGGCTTTGTGAGAGGATCCTTCACTATGCTAGCAATTTTCAGACCCATATTTAAATATATGAACAGATAAAGATTAAAGAAACTATTGATGTAATTTGTGAGAGACTAATACATGCAAAATGACTCTCAGAACTAAAAGACAAGAGCTACAAGGAGAGGTTAGAGGTGTTAAATGTGTCAAAGCTAAAAGAAGAAAAAAAGGGTGATCGCTACTTACAAAATAGTAGAGAGAATCGACAAAATTTATAAAAGTAGAATTCTTGAACCTCAAGAACAAGAGATCATAGATTTAAGCTAACTAAACAAAACTGGCAAAAGAACATAGAAAGTTTATTTTGCAATCAGAGTGATAGGCAGTTTAAATAAGTAAAGTGAGATGGTGTGGAGGCCAAAACCACCATTAGTTTCAAAACATTGTGTGACAGAGTACTGGGAAGACGGGACACCACAAGGATAGCTCTCTTACTTTAACTACACTCAAGTAATTACAGTACATGTATCTGCACATATGCATGCACACTTGACACTAATGAACATGTGCAATCTCAACTATTCCAACTCAAAATAAATGGTCAACATGGCAGTTCTGCCAAAGCTTGTTTGCCTAGTATGTCACTGGCATGTTTATGGTAATGACATACTCGTTTTGAGAGTTATGAATAATCTTAAGCATGCAAAGAATAAATCTTGTCATGCCATTATTGAAGATAAGAAATATTTGTCAGTAAACTCATTGAGCTGAATATCCTTTCCCCTTATTTTCCTTTGCATATAAGAACTACAGTACTGCATTTAGATTTGTTATTTAAATTAGAATATTAATCAGTCATGTTCACTTAGATATACTCATTTGTAACTTGTAAGCAAAAAGGATATACATTATGCAAATTATACAAAGCAAATTCTGGAGGGGATAAAGAGTAAAATATTCTAGATGGTGAAATGCATGTTAGAACATCAAAGATTAATGCATCAACTGTTTACCACAAACAGTATCTTTCTAAAATATTGAATTACTGTATTTCATGTGCCAAGACTAGAAGTGGAGTTCTGTGAAAGTTAATAAAAGGACAACAGTAGAAAATATTTGTAGTGTTTTGTATTATTTACTCATTGAACTAGAATAAATGATTTTACAAAAATTACTCGGTACTATATACCATAACCTATTTATAAACATTGAAAATGAGAGAAATGTCATATTAAGTCATTAATATTTTAGGTTTGTTATACTTTGGTCTGCTTGCTTTCCCGCAAAAAAGATCACAAACATGTTCTAGCTTCTTGTGCAGAATATACTGTGTTTCTAATTGTTTTCTAGTAGTAATTCTCATTTATGTAAATTAAAAATTCTAAGAAATCTTAAGGTCATACATCCATCAGGGACTTGCTATCTCTATAAAACCACTAATTTTATCGATACACATGGCATAAATAATATGCCAATTAATAGACCAAAAACTGCAAAATCAAACCATAGAGATGCGACTGAAAATATTCACATGTAGTAAAATTATCAGAAGCCATCCAGTTTGATGGTAATGGATATTAAGCAAGTTACTATACAGTACAGTACTATATTTTTGTGAAATGTAGCTAGAAATATGCTGTAAAATTGCTAAATTATCAAAATAATGAACTGTTCGATATATTTTAATAGATTTCAGTGTTTGTAACAATGCCAAGGTTAAGAGACCAAGTCAGGAGTAGACTAAAAGATAACATCTTGCTTATAAGGGCTTTTATCAAATCTAGTTTTGCACTTTCCAGCTCTTGTATGTTAAACATTGTCTTTAATAATGTCAACTACTGGCTTGGGGTATTTATCGTGACATATTAGAGCATTATAAAAACATAAATATGAAATATGTATAAGTACAGTATTTGTTTAAGTGTCACCCTTTCGTATTGAGAATTATATATGTGTTATTGAAGGATGTTAAAAAATGAAGATGAAAGGAAGGAAATTTAAGTGCTTCATTATGTGAATTTCTTTAGAACGCAGATGTACGCCGTAAATGTCATTAATTTTGGCAGCAATTGGCAATGTTCTAAACCAGGGATTCCCAACCTAGGATGCCTGCACCCTTCCAGGAGGTGCGAGATGGTGTTTCGTGGAGTGCAACAAAGAGGAAGGCCGTGCCATGATTTGCCAAAAATTATCCCCTTATGAATAATATAAAAAAATGCTATAGAATGCCATCTTCAAATGAGATATTGCTTTTGTAAGGTTACAAAGTTAAGTCCAACATTTTCTAGGGGTGTGAGGCATGGAAAAGGTTGGGGACTCGTGCTCTAGACAAAGTATGTTAACATAGCATGTCTTGTATGACTGGTATATGTTGTATAATGGCATTTTATTATGGATTGTGTATTTTTTGTATTATAGATTATGTAGTCCATTAAAGAACAGTATGGCCTTTAAGCTATTTTACTTATGTTGGAGGCATTTCTGGTTGACTTAAATTAGCAAAACTGCAAATAAGTGTTAGGTATCCAATTCTTATATACGAGTTTGAAAATTGTTTTCCATAATCTATTGTGCCAAGCAACCACTAATTTTGGTTGCTTTTGGAAAGATATGCAAAAATTAAGCTTTTATGTGTTTACATATTGTATGGTGTCTATTTTAATGAATCTCTTCTATCAGTGTTTTAACCCCGAACATGCAGCCATCATCATTTGCTGACTTTTGTTTTTATGCAGTTTTATACCAATTATGTAAATTGTTATACGGTAATACATCTACAGTATATAGACGTAATGAAGCGATGAGGTTATCATGTACTAGGGGCTCGTGGCTATCAAATCACAAATTTGATCTTTCTTGCCAGTGTTTGAATTCATTCCTGAACAACATTCCAAGATATACTTGCAACACAGGAGTAAGTTGCAAGACACTTCCTTTGAGCTTTGCCTGGAACTGATTTATGTCAAATGGTATATATATTATATTGCAGGCCTATAATACAGTACTCAGTCACTGTGTATACATAAATAACTATTAAACAAAAACATTAAATTGTTTAAATTAATAAGCAAAATAAAAAAACCTTAAAAACATCCGTGGTAAACATCTAAGGCGAATACAGTACACAAATGCGTCGCATTCATGTGTTGCATTGAATGATACAATGACCTGCCATCACCTATCTGGCTACTCGCTACACCTCATGAAACACAAGACAAGATTTTTGTCTTCTCTTACATTTTACAGGCAAAAGTATCATTTATAAGAACAATAAAGATAATATTATTATCTTTAGTATCAATAATAATTTTTTTTCAGACTGGTGAAGTGACAATTTTGATGATAGTCACATGTTAAGGGTTAATAAATTGTTTAAGTAAATGATGAATGATGCAGTTCTATTTCTCAAAATATCATGATTGTTCAAAGGTGGCATTTATAAATTTAAGCAGTATTTGTATGTTATAAAAATTAAGTAGGGAATGCTGCTTTACTACTATAATTTGAAGGTTTACACTCACTTGTGGATCAATGTTAACTTATATTTTTCAGCAAGTGGGTATTCTGGGTAAGTATAATGGAGAATAATATTTTGTGAAAAACTGTATAATGGTAAATTTTAAAATAAGGAATAAAACTTTAGTGTAAGTCCTTTCACACTTAATAGATTATATTTATGATATAGACAGAACCAATCAAATACGAGGTAAATGTCTAGTAATTCAATTAATAAGTTATGATGTTAGTTGCTAAGTTATCAGAATTTAATCCTGTCAAGTTGTATTTGCCTCAATGTAGACTTTGCAAAAACTTCTCTGTGATAGCTTGGCTAAATGTTTGTTTATCCTGAATTGTTTATATATTGCAAAGTTCTGTTTTTTTTTTTATTAGATGGAAGCAGTGTTAGTTAGAGTGGGACACTGTGGAAGAAATAGGTCTTCCCATCTAACTAGGATGTACAGTAATTATTTAATATTTCATCTCGTTAAACTTCGTTAATAAACTATTGTCACTAAGCTTTAATTTGATCTTTAAAAAAAATTACTACTGTATTTTCTAAGTTAATTAGTGAGATGTGAATGAGAAATGAGGAATTTTGTCCTTCTGAATGAAGGACAAAACAACAATTTACACTACAAGGAAGAACATCTTGCATTTGATTCAGCATGTGTTAAAAGATCTATTGTTAGAATGACTACTGCTAGAAGGACTTCTCTTAGCCTGCTATTTTTACCTCATTTTATTATCATAAGTATTTTAAGAACCAATTTAAATAATGTCTTTCAGTAATCATTACTTTTATTAGTCTTGGAATAGTGTAAGTCATTTCATCAGCCATTTCAGTTAATTATACTCTTGTTGACATATTTTATTGTTACTTTTTTTTGGTACCTCATTGTGTCTTATAACAACTTGTTTTACTTGTATTATAACTCATTGCAATGTTTTCATGTCTAGGATTGGAAAGGGGACAAGAAAGGTATTAAATAATATATACATGGAAGTGACTGGAGGACCAGGTCCCAAATTTACACAGTAGAATAACAACATAGTGGAGCGAAAGGTACAGAAGGAAATGCAGAATAGAATCAATGAAGTGTAGAGGTGCCATGGGTACAGAGAACACTGTCTGAATATCAGAGGTCCACAACTGTTTAACACCCTCCCAGCAAGCATTAGAAATATTGCTGGAACAAAGATGGATATATGCAAGAGGCACTTAGATAAGGTCTTACAAGAAGTGCCAGACCAACCAGGCTGTAGTGGATATGTGGGCATGCAGGCTGCTCCAAGCAATAACCTGTTGGACCAAATTATCACAAGTCAAACTTGACCTCAGGCCAGGCTCGGTGAGTAAAACGACTCTCGGAATCCTCCCAGGTATGCTCCAGGTATGAGTGTTTACTATTTTTTGGTCGTGTAATAACTGATAAAATAAATGTCAAATGCTAGATTCTAAATTTCACTATCTTTCTATTATTGCAATGTGACTAGGAGAATCATGTGAATCTTTAACTCTTGAGTAAGAAAGTAAATATTAACACAAAATTCTCACTTTCTTGACTCGGTCACATTTTATTTGTTGCTCTGATTGTTTCTGACTGTTCTTGATGAAAAATCCTCCAAGTATTTTTTTATTTATGAATATTCAAAACTTCATTGCCTTATTTGCTACTGGTTTAATGTGGATAAATTAAATAAAATGTACTTTAACTGCCTAATACTTTCATTATCCATAAAATGTTATACATTTAGTATTTTGATGTAATATTATTACCTTAACAAAATAAAACATTAATATCAGGAGTTGAGTTACTTTGGAAAAAGAGTACACTATAGTAATGGGTAGCTATACTCGACAAGTCCCTCTCAGAGGTCTTGCCTTGTGGTGAGAAGGCTTGTGTATGACTCCCATAGCCAGTGGGGTTAACTTGTCACCCCCTTCCCACCCCACCTCTCCTACCCATCTCTAGGCATTGTACCTGGAAAGAAGACCAATGTAAGGTTCCCGGTTTGAACCACCCACACTTCAGTTTACCAGTCACGATTGTGCTTGAATTCTTTGTAAAGAATTTTATTGTTTTCCTGCTTTTTTGGTTTCTGAACATAAAAGTAATTACAGTGGAACCTTGAGTGACGAGCGACTCCATTTACGAGCATTTCGCGTAACGCGCAAGCCACTCGCAGAAAATTTGTCTCGATTAACGAGCACACCCGCTGGTTCACGGACACCTTCGACGACAGTGTTGTTGTTTTGCATGACGAGCTAGGTGCCGGAACGGATTAAATTCATTAATCGAGGCGCCACTGTATTATATATTTATTTATTTTATTTATTTATTTATATACAAGAAGGTACATTGGGATTGTAAGGATACATAGCATAGTAATTACATTCTTGTAAAGCCACTAGTACGAGCAGCGTTTCGGGCAGGTCCTTAGTCTAAGAAAATTTTAAGTAGGTAAATACTTGCAAAATTTATAAAAATGATAACAGTTACATAGCAAGAAAAAAATAAAAGATGAGAGAAAATTGTAGGTATATTAAAGCACATAGATAGCTCAGATTGATTGCAATGACAGCTTGAATGGTAGTTTAACAAAAATTAGTAGGCACAATACAGCATATGGCTAGCACATAAAAGAAGACAACAATGAACACAATGATAAAGTTGTTTGGATTAAGTACATCAAGAATTGGAGATTAGGTAACACTAGATACAGAGCAAATTTAAAGCTCAGTGTAGGAAACTACGAAGATGAATTAAGTACTTTTTGGTTTTGTTTTTAAATGAGGCAAAAGTTTGATAGCTTTTCAATTCACTAGGGAGCGAGTTCCATAGACTAGGTCCCTTAATACACTTTCGCGTTATCCGGACGCACCGAGGCGTCCTGTTTCGCTAACCGCTCCCGCATAGTGGACATAAAGTTATGTCCTCTTTTAAAATATTTGTATAAAATTCAATTTTTATCCGATTTACTTTGGGTTTGTTTCAAACTGCGCGCCATGAGGCTCTCTTTCTCACCACTAGGCTGCATGGTACAATAAGTTCATGAAAGGTGTGGACCACTTCGGTCAAATGGTATTATGTTCCAAACGGGTTACAGGTGGGTGACTTTAGCCGTTTATACTGGTAATGCTTCCCCCATATCATGTATTATATGCATATGTCTGTTTATGGAATTTTATTCCGATCAATGTACAACCAAAAATAACTGTGCAACAAGTATAAACTTGACAAACTTAACAAAAGTAAAAACATTTCGTGTGTGTTTGACGCTCACTGATATGTTCCAGCGTTGTTTTATATTTGGCGCTATTCTATCTTACGCTTTGTTGATCTTTTTTACGTACGGGCTCATAGAACATTCTATTGCGAACACATTGACACAAAAATGAATGACGTACATAGAAAATTAATGTCATGAGAGTGAAATAAGTATAAACTTTCAAAGCGCCGTGCGTCGTCCCGTCACCGATACCTGGTAACAATTTCACCACTTCCCACACTTGCGGGCGGGCCGCAATCATTATTCTACGCTTATATTCATATCACTGTGTTGGGAATTTCATTGCGAGTCCATTGATACCAAAATTAACGCTGTAGGACAAGTGTGGAGGTGATAACAATCCCAAGAGTAAAAACATTTTGTTGCTGTTGGGCGCTCACGGCGAGTCATCTTCGTAGTTATTTTTTTTTTTTTTTTTTTTTTTTTTTTTTGAGATATATACAAGAGTTGTTACATTCTTGTACAGCCACTAGTACGCGTAGCGTTTCGGGCAGGTCCCTGGAATACGATCCCCTGCCGCGAAGAATCGTTTTTTCATCCAAGTACACATTTTACTGTTGCGTTAAACAGAGGCTACAGTTAAGGAATTGCGCCAGTAAATCCTCCCCGGCCAGGATACGAACCCATGACATAGCGCTCGCGGAACGCCAGGCGAGTGTCTTACCACTACACCACGGAGACTGGTGTAGTGTCTGACTGTGTAATTTATTTGGTGCTGGTATCCCTATACGTTTCGTGACTTTTTTACTGGTGTTCTTCTAGAGAATTTTATTGCGAATATGTTGGTACCAAAATAAAATACGTAGCTCAAGAACTAAGGTAAGGAGAGTAAAAAGAGTATACACATTTTTGTTTTTACGCTTACGCAGCAAAAACGCCCCGCGCACATACCACTTTTTTTTTTACCATCGAAGGGGGCGCGAAAGTGTTTGCATAGAGTGTACACAAGAGAATGTGTGGAGGGAGTTAATATTTAGCAAGTTAAGGGATTTAAACAAGGGAGCTGAGTGTTGTCTGAAAGCAGAGTTTGTTATTATTCTGATAGCCGATTTTTGCTGGGTGATGATGGGCTTAAGGTGGTTTGCAGTGGTAGACCCCCATGCACAGATACCATAATTAAGATCGGGATATATTAGTGCATAATATAGTGAGAGGAGAGCAGAGTTAGGAACATAATATCTTATTTTGGAGAGTATACCAACTGTTTTAGAGACTTAATTAGTTATGTGTTGAATGTGGGTGCTGAAGTTGAGTCTTGTCTAGGAATAGGCCAAGAAACTTTCCATCATTTTTATTACTGATGTTAATGTTGTTTATCTGTAGCTGAATTGCATTCGATGATTTGCTTCCAAATAAGATGTAGTAGGTCTTTTCTATGTTTAGTGTTAGTTTGTTAGTTGACATCCATAAGTGGACTTTTTTTTTAATTCATTATTCACAACATTATTAAGTGTATGTGGGTTGGGGTCTGAATAGATGAGGTAGTCTCATCAGCAAACAATATAGGTTTAAGAATATTAGAGACATTAGGCAGATCATTGATATATATATCAGAAATAGAAGAGGTCCTAAGATGCTGCCCTGTGGCACTCTAACGGTTATTGGTAGAGTGGAAGAGGTTGTATCATTGATGGTTACACATTTGGTGTCTGTCACTAAGATAGGATCGGATGTAGTCCAGGGCAAGGCCTCGGATTCCATAATGCTGGAGTTTAAGTAAGAGGTAGTTGTGATTAACAGTATCAAAGGCTTTTCTTAGGTCAATGAAGAGTCCAATCGGAAACTCATTTTTGTCAAGGGCTGAGTAGATTACGTCAAGGTGACTAATGATTGCATCATTGGTGCTCTTTTGGGACCGGAAGCCAAACTGGCAGGGGCTGGTTATGTCGAATTTTACGAGGTAGGAATAGAGCTGTTTGTAGATAATTTTTTCAAATATTTTTGATAGAATGGGTAGATTTGATATTGGGCTATAAAAGTTTATGTCCGCCGGATTGCCTCCTTTATGGACTGGCGTTACTCTTGCTTATTAAGGATATCAGGGAAGGTGTGCCACTCTAGATTTGTTGAACAGTAGAGCTATGGCAGTTGAACAGTAGAGCTATTTGTTGAACAGTAGAGCTATGTAGAGCCATATCACACCATGGGTCTCAAGAAAGTCAATGGTAAGGTTCAACCTAAGAAAACACATATGAGGATGACAGAGAAAAAAAAAGAGATCATTCGTAAATATGAAAATGGTATACAGGTTGTTGAACTAGCTAGGCAGTACAGCAAATCTTCAGGGGAGGAAGAAGAGACAGTAGAGGATGTCCCTTCCTCATTAATTAAGAAAATGTGTGCAGTGTGGGAAAACTGCAACGTTTTACTGAAAAGCGTCATCTAGATAAAGCTTTAGCAGGCCATTACATTGACCTTATTAATGACAATGTGATGTCTCACTACAGACAAGTGTTAAAATGTAGGAAAAAAAACAACAAATGTCTTTAGACAGATTCTTAAACAAGCAAACAGTGAGCCACAACCAGTTCCTAGTGGTATGCCTGCAAAACGTAGGAGAGAGAGTCCCAAAAGAAGTCATCTGTGCCTGATGTTTTTAATGGAAGGGGACTCCCCTTCCAAACATTTATACCTCTCCTCCTTCTCCCTCCCTCCTCACTGTCTTCCATACGAACTCCTGGTTCAACCTTGACGCCGAGCGGATGTCTGAGGCTAGAGTCATGAAGAAGTTACGCAAACACTTACGAACCTGTCCATCTTTTCTCAGTCTTTGGCGGCTTTGTTTACAATTATTAAACAGTTAATGAGCTCCGAAGCACCAGGAGGCTGTTTATAACAATAACAACAGTTGATTAGCAAGTTTTTATGCTTGTAAACTGTTAAATAAATGTAACCAAAGCCATCAAAGATTGAGGAAAGATGTACACGTTCGTAAATACTTGCGTAACTGCTTCGTGAAACTGGCTCCTGAACACCACCTCCGCCTGGGAGCCGCCTGCTCACGTCTTGTTTTCGCGTTTTGGCTTTGCTACTGCCGTTTGGCATCCCTCTTCAACGGTCCAGTTGTACGACGCCTGGCGCACATATCGCCTTGGGTCACGGGATTGTTGATAGATTTTTTGTTGGCGTGTTCTGGTTGGTTCTCCCGGCACCTCTAGGCCGGCTTGGCCTAGAGGTGCCGGGAGTTGGCGGGTCTTGGTGGGCTCCTGGTGTGCCCTCAGTCGTGGTGGGCTCCTGGTGTGCCCTCAGTCGTGGTGGGCTCCTGGTGTGCCCTCAGTCGTGGTGGGCTCCTGGTGTGCCCTCAGTCGTGGTGGGCTCCTGGTGTGCCCTCAGTCGTGGTGGGCTCCTGGTGTGCCCTCAGTCGTGGTGGGCTCCTGGTGTGCCCTCAGTCGTGGTGGGCTCCTGGTGTGCCCTCAGTCGTGGTGGGCTCCTGGTGTGCCCTCAGTCGTGGTGGGCTCCTGGTGTGCCCTCAGTCGTGGTGGGCTCCTGGTGTGCCCTCAGTCGTGGTGGGCTCCTGGTGTGCCCTCAGTCGTGGTGGGCTCCTGGTGTGCCCTCAGTCGTGGTGGGCTCCTGGTGTGCCCTCAGTCGTGGTGGGCTCCTGGTGTGCCCTCAGTCGTGGTGGGCTCCTGGTGTGCCCTCAGTCGTGGTGGGCTCCTGGTGTGCCCTCAGTCGTGGTGGGCGGCCGGCTTTTGCTCTGCCGGAGGACACTGGATGACTTTTTGCGTTTTAGTTGGGGCCGAGTTTTGGTTTTGCTACCTGGTGTTCTCTGTGTAATTACCTAAGTGTAGTTACAGGATGAGAGCTACGCTCGTGGTGTTCCGTCTTCCCAGCACTCTTTGTCATATAACGCTTTGAAACTACTGACGGTCTTGGCCTCCACCACCTTCTCACCTAACTTGTTCCAACCGTCTACCACTCTGTTTGCGAAAGTGAATTTTCTTATATTTCTTCGGCATCTGTGTTTAGCTAGTTTAAATCTATGACCTCTTGTTCTTAAAGTTCCAGGTCTCAGGAAAACTACCCTACCGATTTTATCAATTCTTGTTACTATTTTGTATGTAGTGATCATATCACCTCTTTTTCTTCTGTCTTCTAGTTTTGGCATGTTTAATGCCTCTAACCTCTCCTCGTAGCTCTTGCCCTTCAGTTCTGGAAGCCACTTAGTAGCCTGTCTTTGCACCTTTTCCAGATTGTTGATGTGCTTCTTAAGATATGGGCACCACACAACCGCTGCATACTCTAGCTTTGGCGTAACGAAAGTCGTGAACAATTTCTTTAGTATATCGCCATCCATGTATTTAAAAGCAATTCTGAAGTTAGAAAGCGTGGCATAGGCTCCTCGGACAATATTCTTTATGTGGTCCGCAGGTGATAGTTTTTTTTATTTATAACCACCCCTAGATCTCTTTCTTTATCAAAATTCTTTAAAGCGGGAGCGGGGCCGGTGCTTGTCACTCTGAGGGACTCCTGGGGCTCCCCAATCATCTGCCCGTTTGCGTTTTTTCGCCACATGGCGTATTAGTTTCAAGCGATTGGCGTCACTCTCTTCGGGATTAAGCCCTCAGTCGTTTTACCTTTCCTGGCTTCGCGATTAACCCATCACGGGTACACTGGGGCGCATCCGATCCCTCGATCGTCGTCGCCCCTAAATCAACAGTTAGTTAGTTTAGTTCATTTATTATGCACCCCATACCCATCTTGTGGGCGGTAGTGGAAAGGGTTAGAGAGGCACATAATGGGCTCAGGGACTGAACCCCACAATTCATTTAGCTAAGCAAGTTACAATCTTGATGAGCTAGTTACAAAATTCAATATAAGTCGTCACATCAACAATGGGTTCGAGATCGACCTCAAGTACAGGTTTTAAATTAAGCAACTGACATATGTGGAGAGCTAGTGTCAAAATTTATATGTTTGTCCTGCACACCGCCCCCCATCCAGTGGGCAGCGGTGGATAGGTTACAATCACTTAGTTACTACCTACAGTTAGCAAACTGGGGATATTTGGCTAAAATTTCTGGTAGCAGATCATTTTGAATGAAATATTGACACATCGCTGGAACATTGGTTATAGAATTGTCTCTAAATTCACGTATCTTTTCGCACTCCATCACATAGTGACGGAGGGTGTGCGAATAATTTTGTTGACACAGTTTACATTTGGTCAGGTCTACATCAGCAGATAATGAGAATTCCCAGAGATACTTGTAACCGAGTCTAAGCCGAGCAGTAGTAACATCTAGAAGTCTGCTGATTTTATTGGATGATCCATAGATGTGTGGCTCCTCTTGCATGATAGTATGATGATAGATGGAATTACTGGTGTCAATTTCACTTTGCCTCAGATCTACAAGATCTTGTTGAAGTTCTCGGTGTACTGCTGCTCTCAGATTGCTCATAACAACAACTGTAAAATAAACAAATAAACACAACACAAAATAAACACATGCCTAAATAAACGCATTGCGTAATAGTGGCTTTAGGCATTGTATGTACTAGCTCTATCTATATATTGATCCATTAATGTAACATCACTTGTATGTATGTACCTTACCTGAATAAACATATTTATTTATTATAAATTTATTTATTTGATTTGATTTGATTGATTTGATTTGAATTGTCTTCCATACGCTAACAAACGTCATCAATAAAATAAATAAAATAAAATGTTTATTCAGGTAAGGTACATACATACAAGAGATTTTCCAAAATTTGATCGATTTATAGATAGAGCTAGTACATACAATGCCTAAAGCCACTATTACGCAAAGCGTTTCGGGCAGGAAAAACATTAATGACTAAAAATTAATACTAATTGAGTATAAAGAATAAAATGTGTTGAGAACAAATAAAAATAAAGACAAAAAAGGGGGGAACATGGCTGAAAAAGCAGCACAAATAACAATTAGGTCGACAAACGGCGTTGTTTAAAAAAAAAAACAGACATGGGTTGACAACAGAGGGGTAAGGTAGGTTACAGGGAATTTATTAGGTAGTGCTTCGTTTTTATTTTTTTTTTGTCCCCTAACTAGACTTCCCCAAATTAGAAATCTTTCATATGAAGAAAGATTAACAAAGCTTAAGTTGCATTCACTGGAAAGGCGAAGAGTTAGGGGCGACATGATAGAGGTTTACAAGTGGGTGAATGGACATAACAAGGGGGATATTAATAGGGTATTAAAAGTATCAACACAGGACAGAACACGAAACAATGGGTATAAATTGGATAAGTTTAGATTTAGGAAAGACTTGGGTAAATACTGGTTCAGTAACAGGGTTGTTGATTTGTGGAACCAATTGCCGCGTAACGTGGTGGAGGTGGGGTCCCTCGATTGTTTCAAGCGCGGATTGGACAAGTATATGAGTGGGATTGGGTGGTTATAGAATAGGAGCTGCATCGAATGGGCCAATAGGCCTTCTGCAGTTACCTTTGTTCTTATGTTCTTATGTTCTTATGTAACTCCCCTTGCCACTTCGGGGGGGTATAGGGTTTTTATGTAGCTTCGGAGCCCGATCCCCCCAGCCACAGGGCATGGCGAGACGGACCCCTAAGCATACCTAATACCCTAACACACACAAACTAAAATAAACATATATGGCAGATCTCATCACACCCACAAGAGTTAAGATGATACTAATAATACATAATAATAACCTGAAAATAAACAAAAACATTAATGGAAAATTCTTTTGTAGTTGGTTTTTTCTATATGGGAGACAGCACACATAGGTAGGGGTGCACAGTATAACATTTAAAAAAAGAACAAACAAACGCTGAAGGCCAAAGCAGCAGGCTGCCCAATCGGCAGGGATGATGATTTGACGTCGGCATACATGGAAAACTAGATACAGTGGATGCTCCTAACTAGGCCCCGGAGCGGGAGGGTTATCATGTATGCGCATGGGGTCCCTCCGGTCGCCGCCTTATCTACTCGCGGGCTCTGCCAGGTCATCCACCCTCTTGTGAGACGCCATTAGGAGAAGTGGTACTCCAGATGACGAAACTGCTTAGATAGTTGGCTACCAGCTGACTTGGCTGCGGTTCACCTAAGCGTGACTATAGTTACCCTTATGCACCCTGTGCACAGTGATCCCGGGGCTAGGGAGGCCTGCCCCTTGACGTGGCCTTGGACCATATTCTGTATATAGAATATGTCCAGGTCAGGGCCTTCACGGAGCAAATCTCGAGGTCGCTCTTGGTGAGACCCATACCTTGTAGACCACGCGCACTCTCCTTGCACCATCCACCTCTCCAATTAAGGGTTATTGAGGAGGCGGATACTGTAGGCTTACCGGTATACTCCCGGACCTTCTGCAGGATCTCGGGGGTGCCGTATTTGTCGCACTTGCTCTGATGTGGACGGGAGAGTGGGAAGTTATCAGCTGAGACCTGGGTGTCTAATATGAAGGCCTCATCACCTTTGCAAGCTATAATATCTGGCTTGCAGAAGGTCCCTCCATCTGGTATACGGACCTCGCGCTCCACCTCAAAGCCTCTTTGCCGCAATCGGCCAGCTACGAACCGGGTGATGTCGTGACGTTTCACCCGAGCCCCGTGTGTCTTATGGCAGGCCTGGGATATGTGGCCCAGGGTTCCTGGTTTCCGACAAGCGTCACAGAGACCAGAAGCCTCGGGTCTACCCCTAGCCGCCCTAGACGGCGTGGCTACAGCGTTTGCCCTAATTTGGACGGCGTGGGCAAAATCTCCTCCGCTTAGCAAACGGGTACCGGACGCAACCCACTTGTGACAGGATGGGACCTCACAAGAGGAAGCGAGGCCGGCGCCGTCGACCATGCTGTACAGTTTTGCCTTCCATCTTCTAGCGCACTCGGTCGTCCTGCTGGATGGCGTTCCAGCGGCCGTGGTCGGGTCTACCCACCGGCGCATTCTCGCTTGGAATGCGGGTAGGAGAGCCGCTGCCACCACCACTGGGTCCGCTGATCCAGTCAGCGCCCCGAGCCGCTTGTTCTTTTAAACTGGTTGAGAGAGGTACAGTCTTTAACATGGTTGGGAAGGTCATTCCACATTCTGGGTCCCTTCATTTGTCGAGCATTTCTAGTTTGATTAAGTCGTACTCTTGGAATATCAAAACTGTATTTATTTCTGGTGTGGTGCTCATGGGTTCAGTTACAACCTTCAATGAAGCTTTTGAGGTCAGGACTGGCATTGCAGTTCAGCGTTTTATATATGTATAATACACATGAGAGAATGTGCAGTGACTTAATACCTAACATATTCAGAGATTTGAGTAGGGGTACCGAGTGATGTCTGGGGCCAGAGTTTGATATTGTCCTAATAGCAGCTTTGTGTTGAGTAATTAGAGGACGTAAATGATTTTGGGTAGTAGAACTCCAAGCACAAATACCATAGTTGAGATATGGATAGATGAGGGAGTAATAGAGAGTCACCAGGGCAGGGCGGGGTACATAATATCTGATCTTAGAAAGAATGCCAACAGTTTTTGAAACTTTTTTTTATATATTTAGAATGTGTCCCTGGAAATTCAGCTTGTGGTCAATGAGAACGCCAAGGAATTTGCCATCTAATTTGTTACAAATTTGGGTATTGTTTATTTTGAGATTTATTTGATTAGAGGATTTATTGCCAAACAGAATATAAAAAGTTTTGTCAATGTTAAGGGTGAGTTTGTTGGCAGTTAGCCAAAGATGGACTTTATTTAGCTCAGTATTTACTGTGGCATTCAGAGCAAGGGGGTCAGGACTGGAGTAAATGAAGGTTGTGTCGTCAGCAAATAGAATTGGTTTGAGGTGTTGGGATGCATTTGGAAGGTCATTAATGTAGATGAGAAAGAGGAGAGGCCCAAGTATGCTGCCCTGAGGAACACCGATGTTGATGGGTAGGGTGGGAGAAATTGAATTATTCACAAAAACATACTGGAGCCTGTCAGTAAGGTAAGATTTGAAGTATTGCTGGGAGTGTCCTCTGACTCCATAATGATGTATTTTAAGAAGAAGGTTTTGGTGGTTGACAGTGTCAAAAGCCTTACGCAGGTCCACAAATAACCCAACAGGGAACTCATTTTTATCAAGTGCTGCATGAATCAAGTTAATCATACTAAGTGCATTGTTAGTGCTTTTTTTGGGTCTGAAGCCATATTGACAAGAGCTAAGTATATTGTGTTTGGCTAGATAAGAGTAAAGCTGCTTGTAGATTAGTTTTTCAAATATTTTTGACAAGTTAGGCAGGATTGATACAGGTCTGTAGTTGTTAACATCTGTGAGATCACCACATTTATGGACAGGGGTTACTCTCGCTTTTTCAGAATATCTGGAAAGGTTTGGAGTTCAAGTGACTTGTTGAAGAGCAATGCAATAGCAGGGGCTAAAGATCTGGAGGCTTTTTTGTAAATTAAAGTTGGTATCTCCTCAAGGGCACTAGACTTGGTTTTAAGGGAAAGGATAAATAAAGGTAAGCAATAATTTTTACATACTATAGTACTCAATATGTGTGTGTATGCTGTATGAAATGTATTTTGAAGTTAATATTTTTGGGAGTGTAGAATAGATTAATTGAATTTACATTATTTCTCATGGGAAAATTTGTTTCGGGTTGCCAATTTTCAGGTGACGAGCCGTCTGGGAACGGATTAAATTCGTAAACAGAGGGGACCACTGTATATCCTTAAGGCCTAAGATTATTCTATCCTCTGGGTTTACACGTTCACTCGACTCTCCTTGTGAATCATCATCGCCAATCCCTTAGAATAATTAAGTTAAAGTTTGTTAGTAGAACCATTCCATCTTATGGACAGATTATTGTTCTTCCAAGCTCACTGCGTTAATCCTGGTGATGCCCACCTTGCCGTCTCCTGCTCCAAGCTCACTGCGTTAATCATGGTGATGCCCACCTTGCCGTCTCCTGCTCCAAGCTCACTGCGTTAATCCTGGTGATGCCCACCTTGCCGTCTCCTGCTCCAAGCTCACTGCGTTAATCCTGGTGATGCCCATGCACCTTGCCTTCTCCTGCTCCAAGCTCACTGCGTTAATCCTGGTGATGCCCACCTTGCCGTCTCCTGCTCCAAGCTCACTGCGTTAATCATGGTGATGCCCACCTTGCCGTCTCCTTCTCCAAGCTCACTGCGTTAATCCTGGTGATGCCCACCTTGCCGTCTCCTGCTCCAAGCTCACTGCGTTAATCCTGGTGATGCCCATGCACCTTGCCTTCTCCTGCTCCAAGCTCACTGCGTTAATCCTGGTGATGCCCACCTTGCCGTCTCCTGCTCCAAGCTCACTGCGTTAATCATGGTGATGCCCACCTTGCCGTCTCCTGCTCCAAGCTCACTGCGTTAATCCTGGTGATGCCCACCTTGCCGTCTCCTGCTCCAAGCTCACTGCATTAATCCTGGTGATGCCCACCTTGCCGTCTCCTGCTCCAAGCTCACTGCGTTAATCCTGGTGATGCCCACCTTGCCGTCTCCTGCTCCAAGCTCACTGCATTAATCCTGGTGATGCCCACCTTGCCGTCTCCTGCACATGTATGCACTCAAAATTAAAACAAGCCATCCTCAACTTAAAACATCACAATTGCATATATTTTTGTGAGGCAAGGCACCAGGTCCCCTGTCTGTACTTTTTTTTCTAACATGACTTACACATGTGCGTTGTCACACCACTCTTCCACGCCCTTCTTCCCTTCCTCAGGTCCACAACTGTTTCCAAGCTTTAAACCCAGACAGCTCCAACAGCTCCCCTTCTCCTTGCACTCCTGTATGTTCTGAGGTCGAAGGTATTTCTCAAATATTACCAAGCAGCATTTCCACCCTTCCCTCCTACCTACCATAATTGTGTCCCTTCTATCCACTCCCCCAATATATGTGCTTAAGCCATGCAACTTCACCATTGTAATCACTGCTATCAATTTATATCATGGTAGTTATGTTGAATGCAAATTTTACTGCACTGTGCTTATTGGTAATTCTCAAATAATGCTACCATGTACCTGTTGATAATCCTCAAATTTTACTACAATGTACCTATGAATTTTCTTCAAATTTTCTTCAAAATGCACCTGTTAATATTCTTAAAATTTTACTACAAATTACCTCCTTTAAATTATCTGTTAGATTAAGGACCTGTGCAAAATGCTATTTGTGTTAGTACTCACCTAGTTGTGCTTGTGGGGGTTGAGCTCTGGCTCTTTGGTCCCGCCTCTCAACTGTCAATCAACTGTTGTAGATTCGTAAGCCTACTGGGCTCTATCATATCTACATTTGATATATCTACATCTACATTAGTGGCTTTGCAAGAATGTAAAATCATCAATGTTATGTACTCTAATAGACCCAATGTACCTTCTTGTATATACAGTATATAAATATATAAATAAATAATAAAATATTCGTGGATTTAATTTCAACATTAATGAACTACAACTTCTGATCTGTTTTCACCACTTGTGCATATCTCTCACAAAGACCCTCAGGGTAAGGCTGAAGAACTAATTCACAAGTGGAGTGATGCAGCCTCCTCCTCCTCCCTCCCTGCAGAAATCAGCAGGGAACAGCTCCTGCGACATGATGACAGAAGAATTAGGATAACAAGAGCACTGTCTAGTGATGACGAGTATGGGGAACCAATCACAGCCCAAGAAGTAAGGGGCGCTATGAAAAAGGGTAAAAGTACTGCACCTGGTGAAGATGGCGTCACCTACGACATACTCAATGCACTGTGTGAAGTGTCTGGGAATCCACTACTCCACCTGTTTAACAAGTCATTCCTAAGTGGAGTGTTGCCCACACAATGGAAACACGCAATAATTGTTCCCATACCGAAGCCCAATGACCCTGGTAATTACAGACCTATCAGTCTCGTGTCATGCACTTGCAAGATGCTTGAAAGGATCATCCTAAACCGACTGTTCCACAAAATAGGCAGGTTAGGGGAGGGGGTCAATTGATTTGTTAAAGGACGGAACACAGCAAATTGTATAGTTAATTACCTGGCTAATGACACGGCTAGGTACTCTGTATTTGTTGACATCAAAGGAGTTGTAGCGAGTAGATTATCCCAATAATATACTCGCTCCAAATGCTTTGTTTGGAGATGATGTTTGGAGCTCTCTGTCAACCTTTGGAGATGAATGAGGTGAGGCGTTGCCCGGGCAACACGGTGAGGTGTTGCCCGAGCATATAAGCAGCAGAATAGCAAACATTAACCACCATCTGGTCACCACTTGGTCCGGGAGACATCTCTCGTCACGCAGGGTGCAGTCGCGCCTCCACAGATCTCCAGTATCATCTATTGATACTGGTGATGGCTCAAAAGGGCCACCACTTACGAGCTATTCATGCCCGTGCCACCTTTTGGGTGGCTTCATCTTCATCTTAACACATTCACAAGGGAGACATCTCCCGTCACGCAGGGTGCATTCGCACCTCCACAGATCTCCAGTATCAGCTCTTGATACTGGTAATGGCTCAAAAGGGCCACCACTTACGAGCTATTCATGCCCGTGCCACCTTTTGGGTGGCTTCATCTTCATCTTAACACATTCACAAGGGAGACATCTCCCGTCACGCAGGGTGCATTCGCACCTCCACAGATCTCCAGTATCAGCTCTTAATACTGGTAATGGCTCAAAAGGGCCACCACTTACGGGCTATTCATGCCCGTGCCACCTTTTGGGTGGCTTAATCTTTATTAATCAATCAAACATTAACCAGAGTCTACTTTCAAGTGTGGTCTAGAGCAGACACTTGCGAGATACTGTACCAACTCTCAGTGCGCTCAACTCACACCAAAGTATCACCTGTGTACTTCTGTATATTCGACCAAATATATATATAGTATCTTAGTGTCTGTGTTTATTGTCACCATACTTTACGTAACAATAGAACCGTTACAGAGCCTTTGACGAAGCACAGGGGATTACGATCCTGGACGAGCTTGCATGTATGGGTGTCAAGGGGAGACTCATGAAATGGGTTGAAGACTACCTCACAGGAAGGAAAGCCAAGGTTAGCTTTAATGGAGCAGTCTCCAGAACAATGAATATGGAACTCGGGATCCCCCTAAGGCGGAGTCTTAAGCCCTACACTATTCAATGTACTTATGAACGCCATTGCAAATATTGATTTTCCGGAAGGAACACAACAAGTAGGATATGCAGATGATGTCCTAATACAAGCTCCCACCTTGGGAAAAACTGAACAGTCCATTGAACTCCTTGGAAGGAAATGTATTGAGCTCGGTTTCACTCTCTCCACAAACAAGACGAAGGCATACTCCCATCACACGCGGAGAGCAAATGAAGAATTGCAAATTAATGGTGTAACACTTGAATGGGTTGACCACTATCGGTACCTTGGCGTCACTGTCGGCTCTAACAAGGGGAAGAAAGAGGAGCTCAATCAACTCATAGGAACATACAAAAGTCGACTCAGGGCACTGAAAGCTATGACCTGGAATGGACATGGAGCCTCTATTGCCGTGCTTAAAATGATGTACACAGCCTATGTGCGCTCCGTCATAGACTATACCGCACCAGTTCTGTGCACCTACTCCCAAAGCGATATGAAAAGGCTTGAAAGCATTCAAAATGAAGCCATGACAATCATTCTTGGAGTTCCAAGAACTGCCAAAACGTCTAATCTACGAGAGGAGTTGTCCCTTCCCAGTGTTAAAAGCAGAATTAAGGAGCTGAATGCTAAGCTTGCAATTAGGATAGCCAGAGATCCCCATTACAATGATATTGCTAAGAAAAAAACTGAGCTCTGTGCTACTTTCAGGGGAAAACAGGAGAAGCAAAAAATGGCATCACAGATCAGTCTGTTACCTCGAAGAGCTTCACCTGCTTGAGCAAGCCCGTGAGCTCCTGCCTGTAGAGAGATTACCTCCCTGGGAGGATGACTCATGCAAGATCAATGAAATGGCAATGAAAAAATCCAACATGTTACCACAAGAAATGAGGCACAAGTATCTCGACGAAATTTATAAAGAAGCCGGAGATGAACTAGATCAAATCTACACTGACGGGTCATCTAATCCTGTTAATGGAAGGGCTGGTGCAGCATACACGGTAATCAAGGATAATACTTTCCAACGCAGAAATGAAGAAAAAGCACGTATTGAGAACTATGCCTCTTCAACGCAAGCAGAGCTAACTGCCATTGTTATGGCGTTAAGGTTTCTTGAACGGAACACTAATGGTGCAGTGATTTGCACCGATTCAAAAGCAGCACTGCAAAGCCTAAGTAAAAATCGGGCAGAAAATCTTGCAATAGTCGCTAAAATTAAGAGAGCTGTGAGAGTACTTACCAATCAGGGAAGAGTCATCAAGTTTCTGTGGATTCCCTCCTATGTTGGAATATGTGGGAATGAACGAGCAGATGTGCTGGCTGCTGAAGGCGCTGAAGGAGACCATATTGAATACTTCATACCCAAGACTCTACTACAAATTAGAGGTATTGTCAGGCAACATCACCGTGACAAGGTAACCGAGGAAAGGAGGATAGAAGCACAAACCAGTGAATCTGTACGATGGTACAACATGGTTGCAGCTGGCAATCCCAATCATTATGGCCGAAGAGGAGGAGGACGAGGGAGAGAATCAGTAATAGCGAGAATCCGTCTTGGATACAAATATCCATGGAGATATGGAATGGAAACAACAGTTGATCAGCGAAGTTGCAGAATCTGGTGAGAGTGATGGATACCGCCTTGACCACTATCTACGTGAATGTGAAAACCTGAGAGACATCAGAAGTATGTGTAGAATAATAAACCCCACATTGTTTGAGTTAGGAAAACACTATTTGTCAAATATTGATACTGTTCTTAAAAGATTTCCCCATTTTGCACCCGCAAGATAACGTAAGCTTTTAAGGGTTGATAGATGTTAATCTTCTTGTTTGAGGAGCTGTTCACTTGAGACAGTTAAGCAAGTCCCAGCTGTGTCTGGGTACAAGTGACAGGATGAACAACCCAGCGGGTTTTCTTCCTATTAGGGAGTGTTGTACATGCTGCTATGGCGGTATGTCCACTTACAAGATGAGTGGCGCTGCCCAATAAACTCGCCCCTCGGGGTAAAATTAAAAAAAAAAATCTAGAAGCCAATGCTTAACATGTCCTGGAGATGTTAAGTCTGGAGGAAGTGAGACAGCTTAAGAGACAAGTGGAGGGATCATGACGGAGGGAAGATGAGGGGGAGCTGGAGGGAGGGAAGCATCATAAGAGACGGGTGGAGGGAAGATGAGGGGGGAGCTGGAGGGAGGGAAGCAGCATAAGAGACGGGTGGAGGGAAGATGAGGGGGGAGCTGGAGGGAGGGAAGCAGCATAAGAGACGGGTAGAGGGAAGATGAGGGGGGGGGGGAGCATGAGAGGGAGTATAAGAGACGGGTGGAGGGCACATGAGGGGGAGCATGAGGGAGACAGTATAAGAGACGGGTGGAGGGAAGATGAGGGAGGGAGTATAAGAGACGGGTGGAGGGCACATGAGGGAGGGAGTATAAGAGACGGGTGGAGGACACATGAGGGGGGAGCATGAGGGAGGGAGTATAAGGGACGGGTGGAGGGCACATGAGGGGGGAGCATGAGGGAGACGGATGGAGAGAAGATGAGGGGGGAGCATGAGGGAGGGAGTATGAGAGACGGGTGGAGGGCACATGAGGGAGACAGTATAAGAGACGGATGGAGGGAAGATGAGGGGGGGCATAAGGGAGGGAGGGCACATGAGGGGGGGGATAATGAGGGAGGGAGTATGAGAGACGGGTGGAGGGCACATGAGGGAGGGAGTATGAGAGACGGGTGGAGGGCACATGAGGGAGGGAGTATGAGAGACGGGTGGAGGGCACATGAGGGAGGGAGTATAAGAGACGGGTGGAGGGCACATGAGGGGGGGGGAGCATGAGGGAGGGAGTATGAGAGACGGGTGGAGGGCACATGAGGGAGGGAGTATGAGAGACGGGTGGAGGGCACATGAGGGAGGGAGTATGAGAGACGGGTGGAGGGCACATGAGGGAGGGAGTATGAGAGACGGTGGAGGGCACATGAGGGGGGGAGCATGAGGGAGGGAGTATGAGAGACGGGTGGAGGGCACATGAGGGGGGGGGGGCATGAGGGAGGGAGTATGAGAGACGGGTGGAGGGCACATGAGGGGGGAGCATGAGGGAGGGGCCGGGGTGACGGTCAATACACCACCCAGCAGCAGCAGCAGCACCATCAGCCTCACAGCAGTGCTCCTCCACCATGGGTGACGCCGAGCTGCCCTCAGGCTGGGAGAAGCGGGTCAGCCGCTCCACAGGTACTCCTATCCTCACCTCCTGCCTTCCTTGAGTGTGTGAGAGCTGCTGTGAGTGTGTGAGTGAGGTACTGTGAGGCACAGTGAGCGTGTGTGAGGAGCCGTGAAGGACTTAGTAATCCTCAGGGTGACTCCCAGCCGCTCCTCGTTTATGTTCCCGTAGCATTATATCTTTCTCATATACATCATTACTGGGGGTCACATTACTTTAGTTTCTCCTTAATTCGCCGTTGAATTAGTGTAACCTACTAGGTAATGTATATTTAAATGTCCGTGATGTATTTTGTTATAATTGCAATAGTATTAACAACACAATTTTAAGCCAGAGCTTCGAGACTGACTGTAACTCATCTCTCTTCTTTAAGGAGTATTTTCACGTTTCTTTGAAAGTAATGTGAGAATATTGGCTATGTAAACAATCTTTTTTTTTTCCTTCCCCCAGGCAATCTTCCCTACTGAATTTGTGTTGTTAACTTTAATTATTATGTTAAGTACCCCCATACCCATGCTGGGAGTTTGGGGTGGGTGGGAGTGGAAAGGTTACCCATACCCATGCTGGATATGGTGGTGGAAAGGTTAGAGGCATAATGAACTCTGGAACTGAATCCCAATACTGTATTCTTATAATTAAGAAAATTATTGCATTGAGGCTCTGCAGTAATTAGAAGGCCATTTGTTAGCCTATGATGAACTACAATTTTTGTTTAGCCTAGTTAGCATTTCGGAGCCCAATACTCGCGAACCATGAGGCATGGTCTAATTGTACACAATACGGTTTGATAAAGCTCGTTTTCCAATTGTCAAAACCGCATAATCATTAGGTTAGGATTTATCAACTTTCGCTCGGTTTGGTAGGGGTTGGGTTGGGTATGTTGTTCATGTGTTGGGTTAAGCAGATTTTAAAATTCGTTGACACTGTCTTATGTATGATATGGCGTGTATTTTGCGTCAGATGCCCATACACTGGCCGATAACTTACAAAAGACAATGAACTCTGGAGCTGAATTAACATTACGTACTGTACTAGATTTTACCCGAGGACTAACAACACTGCAAACCAGACATGATAAGGCTGATCTCATTGAAACTTTTTAAAATGCTGAACAAACAAGACCATTTCTTTAAGAGGTCAGACGTAATGCATGCAAGAAGGCAACAGCATGCCTGGATTAAGGCATGGGGTTTAGGGGCTGCAACCCAGGGGGGGGGGGAGGTCTGCCTCCTCTATAACTTACAATTTGCTGATGTAAAATCTTATTGTTTACTGACTGTGAAAACCTGATTGACTGTGAATGCCTGATTGACTGTGAATGCGTGACTGTCCATAAATGCCTAACCGGTTGCTACAACTGTAAATGCTTGACTGCCTTTGATTGTGACTGCTTGTAACTGGTCTTGACTGTGAATGCTTGGCTGACATGTGACTGTAATGGAATGGTTCTGACTGGCTGCCACATAACAGAGGCAGTGAAATGTGTGCATGTGTGAAAGGAAAATCTGGAACCAGTGATGCAGATATTAAAGCGTTTTAAGGCGAGAAGGGAACGGTCTCGCTTCCTCCTCCCTCCTCATCCTCCCCATACACCAACACCGCTCCTCTCTCTCCCTCCTCACCATCTTCCATACACCAATAAGAGTCCTCAGTAAAGGTAAAGTGCAGTTAAATGTTCACTTATTTTATTTATGGTTTATTTTTATACCCGATTGCTTTGTGTATGAAACGTGAGTAATATTCTATATAAAATGTATTTTTGTTAATATTTTTGGGTTTGGAACAGATTAATTCAATTTACAGTACAGTATTTCTTATGGGAAAATTTGTTCGGTTTTAGAATTTTCGTTTTTTGAGCCATGTCTGGGAATGGATTAAATTAGAAAACAGAGGTACTACTGTTATTAATCTTTCAAAATACCTTCAATCCTAACAGTATTATTAAATGTTCTTGCCATTTTCCACCCACAAATACGGAGCAGTGCACAATAAACCAGAGATTGTATGGGAGGTGCCGTGATGAAGGAATCACGGCACGCCATGATCCAAGAAGTGAATAAAATGCATAATTGTGAGGTCATAGCAGCATTGTATTTAAGGACTGTGCAGTTTTAATTTTAATGCTAATAAATTAGTGCAACTCCAAACTCGCATTCTTCAAACTTACACAGAGTGAATGTTTACTGTACTGTATTTATTCTGGAAATTCTTGCATTTTGGTACCTGAAAGTACTGTGTGATATAGACATAATCATAATTGGGAGGGGGGGGGGGAGGGTGAATGGAAAATGCCATGTCCTATATAGTGTAGAGGTCAATATAAACACTGTACTTTACACAGCATAGTATTGTTGTACACTTACCATATCATTTAAATGATTATTTTATTTCATAGTTGGTTTCTGTTCTTGAGTAATTATTTGTTATTTTGAATTATGCAAATTTCACAGTGTGTTTTAAATACCTTGATTAAAAGCTGTATGGTAAAAATAAGATAATATAAATTTACATTATTTATTGCTCATGTTCTTGCAAATTTTTGGATTTGGAAGGACACTAAGGTAGTGTTGGACAGGTATGGCACTCGGTCCTCCCAACACTAGTATTCATTACCAAGTTGCAACACTTCTCACCTAGGCTCTTCATTTGAAACTTGACAATGCTTTTTATTTTTGTGTTTCCATAGCTTTGGTTCTAAAAAACCTTTCAGTGTGTAAAATATTGGTAATAATAACCATTCATTATGTCATTATGTACATGTAAACATACATCCCTGAAATTTATAGAATTACGTAACCATGAAAGTCTGTTTCTATTATCTTTTGTTCAATGTGACACTTGAACTAATTCTTGGCACTATTATTTCAGGCCAGACTTACTATTTGAATGTGTATACCAAAGAAAGTCAGTGGGATGCACCAACGGAGCCTGCCAAGCCAGCAGGAGGGAGCACCACTGGGGGTCCTGACCGAGTGCAATGCTCCCATCTGCTGGTGAAGCATGCAGGATCCCGCAGACCTTCTTCGTGGCGCCAAGAAAATATTTCTATTTCTAAGGAAGAAGCAATAAGCCTTTTAGAGGGTAAGGATTGTTTGTTACCCAGAAATTTCAGCCTTTTATTTCAGAATATAATTTAAAACACAAGGTCTTTTATTCTTGCACTTGACTAGGTAGTTTCAGTGCCTGATGTGAAGACAAAAACCTGCTTCAACACTATTAAAACTGTGCTCTGCCTTCCCTTTGTATCTGAACTCTAAACTTTTACCAACACCTTTCGTCCTCTTGACATAAAAATCGCCTTTTGACAAACTAACACTCTTCATAGCAATCTAGTTCACACTGCTTCTCCTGCTTCTAATGCTGCTGGTGTCTACTCTATTTCCTGTTCATCTTGTCCTCTCCACTATTTTGGTGAAACTGGCCATACACTTAATGACAGATTCAAAGAACACAAAAGAAGTGTTAAGTCTGCAGACACAAACAGTGCTCTCTTCTGTCAAGTTAGGGATTCTAATCATCCTATTGATTGGTCTTCCTCTAAATAATCTTATCGAATTGGCTCTGATAAACAACCTACCCAACATGAATCTTAGTCCTGGCTTTGTTGCTGTTGATTCTTCCCTTTCACAGTACATACTTAAATGTTCTAAACTTTCTAACAAACGTGACCTTACATAAGCCTACCCCTTCCTTTTCTCTTTCTTTTTCTTTATCTTGTTTTCTCATATATTCCCATTCTTACTTCTATTATTACACCCTTTACACCTTACCTTCCGTACCTTTTGCCTTGCTCTTATCTTTCTCTGAGATTTTTGTTTTTTCTTTTCTAGCGTTTTCCCATTTTGTTACCGGAAGAGGTCTGCCTAGCTTCTTATTAGGCAAGCCTAGGTTGTGTTGGTGGGCCTCCTCTGTTGCCCCAGAGGTTTCACGGCTACTACTGGTGATCAGTTTGCCTGCTGACAGACAGGGTTCTACCGGCTTAGCTAGCCCAGTGCCTGGGCTTTCCATAGAGCTTACTCACTCTACTGGCCCTGGAAAACCCCAGTGAGCTTAGGGGTATCATAGATGCATCTTCAGTCCTCTCTCACCTAGTGCGAAGTTGAAGGTTGTTGGTCGCCCCTGCCTCAGGGAGACGATCTTCCGTACTGCCTATGTCATGCTGCCTGTTGGGTCGGTGACACCTACGACCCAGAGTTGCGGGCCTTGTTCTCCACTTGACCTTCAAGTTCCTCATTCCTTTTCTGTTAATCTTGGGGATCTTGCTTTGGGGGCTACCCCTTCCGATTCGAGCACGGAGGTGGTTGGCCCAATTTTTTCTCCTGGGCTTTTGAGTCAATCCAGCAGACTTTCTTATTGGAAGCTTTTTCCCTGGATGCCACCTTTTCTTCAGAGATGGTGGGCGTGGATCAGGACTCTGCCTCTGCTCGGGGGGGAGTCTACTTCTCGCTCTTGGGCTCCTTTTGAGCCTGCTTGGGCCCTTGTGTTCTCTGGGCTGGTGGTGTTACTGTAGGGGAGGAGGTTTTCATCCTCTCCTTCCCTTTCCGATTTAGTATTTTCGTGTTTGGCGGCATGATTTACGCACCCTTGCGTCGGACGCACCCTTGCGTCGGATGCACCCTTGCGTCGGACGCACCCATCAGCTTGCATGTATTGTACTGGGGAAAAAAAAAATTTGTGTGGTCTTATGTAGGGTGTCAGCCTCCACCACTTCCCTGCCTCCTTCATTCCCTTTCCTTACTACTCTATCTCTGGACAAGTTCTTTCTGATATTCTGTGGCTCCTTTGGGTACTTGGCTTCCACCTGTGTCCCATTCTGGGTGTACCAATCGTATTGATTCATTCATCTTTTTCTACCCTATCCGTTCCCCTGAGGAATTGTGGGTGGTGGTCTTGTCTCACGGTCTTGTGTTCCTGGGGCAGTCTTGTCTTGTGTACGAGACTGTTGTACTTCTGTGTAGTATTACCTCGGTTTTGTGTTCACAGACTGTGGGGTCCTTGGCTTTTCTTTATTATTATTGACAACAATTTTGTGCCTAGCGACATTGCCCAGTTTGCTCGTCTTGCTCCCTAGCTTATGCTGCTCAGTATCCTTACGCTGCTCAGTATCCTGTCAGTATCACGGCCGTTTTAGACGTGGGACTCATTTTTATCCAAACACATAACATTTTTATTACACCTTTTGTGTCTTATCCGCTGGGAAGTATGGTAGGAATGGCTTTTCCCTGCAGGTTTCTTAAATTTGTCATTTCAGAGGTTTTCTTCCTCTCGGTGTACCCGTGCGGAGGTTCGGGAGGCCCTTGGTGCATACCTCCTGCAAGACCTGGTTTACACCTTTGTGTTGGATCCGGTTATGTCTGAGTTCGGTTTCTTGTCCACTACTCGGTTACATTCCGAGGTTCTGGTGTCTTCCTGGCTGGCACCCTACCTCGTCAACTGGTTGGTATGGGCTCCCTGCCAGTCTGCTTGTCTGCTAGCTGGGGTTCTGGTTCTTTCCCAGCTTGCCAGGTTCGGGTTCCTGGTAACTTGGCAGAAGTCCCAGTTGGTTCCATCCTGGGTTCGGACTTAATTATAATAATAATACTGTATTATTATTAATTGTTATTATTTGTATTTATTATTTAATGTTATTCACTCAAAACATGATTCTGTCTTAACATTTTCATAAACTAAAGGCCATTGATATTGGAAATTTATTCAAGACATGCTAAATGGCTTGAATAATTATAATTGGATTGGCAAAATTATGTTTTTATAGTCCCTTCCCTCCCCCCCACCCCAAAAAAAAAAATTTACTTCAAAGTTAAAAAAATTTTAGCGCAACATGAAAAGAAAACATTTTAATTTTTTTTTCATATTACAGACTATCGTCAAGAAATTACATCAGGACAGTCATCATTTGCTGAGCTGGCTAGCAGGGTAAGAGGAATATACTCTAATCACACATCATTTTTACTGTTTTTTTCTATTCTTTCTAATGTGCATAGTTTTCTTGATTAGGATAAGTTATTGCAAAGGTAAGTTTATCCATTTGGCAATATTTAGCAGAAGGCAATTAGTGGAACCTCTGTGTACGATTGCACCTGAATACAAATTTTTTGATATACAATGAAAATTTTGTTGGAAAATATGCCCTGGTGTACGACAGTCGCTCCAGATTACGATGAGTGTTCATACTTGTCTGAACCGGTAAAATCAGTTTACGCTTGTGTCCTGCCTAATGATAACGCATTGGAATTTTATGAAAAAGTCATCATATTTTATGCTCTTTGTTGCTTAACATAAAAATTCTTATAATATATGACGCTATGGGTCCAAAGAAAGTAAGTCGTAAAGTTTAACCCTTAAACTGCACAAGTTGTATATACTGTATATGATTTTGGTATAAGTGGAATAATGGCACACATCATATACTGTATATACATTTTAATGTACTGTACTGTACCGCGCTGATTTAAAAGTTCCGCAGCTACACAGGGTTCGCATCAGCTTTCTCAGGGCTTTAGTAAACAGACGCCATTAAAAAAAAATCGTGGGTAACATTCCTGGGTGTGACGGCCTAAGTACTGAGTGAGCAACCAAGGCTGGCGCGCACAGCATAAGCTAACAGCACTGCTGTTCAGCTTATGACCACAGCATTACCTAAAAATGTCAAAATATATATGTAACTGCTATTATTTAGCAATGATAGTATTACAGAAGAGCCTGACTGTGATAAAGACTGTGTACAATGTTGAGATATCAGTGAAACAATGCTGTTAAGGATGTTCAAAGCGCTAGCCACAGCACACTGCCACTGTTTGGTCCATCTAAGAATCTTGAAATGACTTCTCATGTTCCTTTACAAAATAAAACTTGTGGAAAATTATTCATTTACAGGATTTAGTGACCAAGATTCTTACAGTAGCAGCATTGTGGTAAGAATTAGCAATGTGCATAGTATGGTGAGAAATTGACAAATTGAATGAACATGGGAAAGATAGATGCCAGTAGGCTTATTGATCTGTGACATGTGGCATCTACTGATAAAGAGACAACACACTTTTACTATAGGTTTTATCTGGAGTGAGAGGATGAGGATAGTAAAGCAAAAGGCTCTATTCTAAGTTTCTACTCCAACAGCTTGCACTGCAGCAGGAAATTATAATGGGAAGACAAAGAAAAAGGAGAAGAGTAGTCTCCTTACCTTAGTCTTGTTCCATACTTTTGGGGGCTGAAAGGCACATGATCTTCTATTTACTAACCTGTGCTGTCTAAACTAGACTATGGTTGCCCTGTGCATTCATCTGCCTCGCCCTTGGCCTTCCATCATCCTGGTACTCTACATCATAAGGAGTTTGTATCTCGTCTTTTGTTTATCCACCTATCCAGAGCTTGTGTTGAAACCGGTGTTCTAGGCCATAACTCACCATTTTCAGTTTGTTCCATACTTTCACTACTACCCCTTTGGTGAGCCCTGTTCTCTCTCCTTTTCTTTTACAACAAGGATGGTCTGTTAACAAGATTTTCTGCTGGTTTGTAATTTTTCCCAGTCATTATTCCTGCCTTTCTTCCATGGAGGGTCTCACTTGGGAAACTGTGCCAAGGCCCTGACCCACACAGAGGAGGCTTATACCCCGTTATGAAATGCCTTTTCCATTTTTCATGCCTTTCACACTATTGTTAGCTACTCTGATGTTTTTCCAAGTAATCCTGTGTAACTTGCCTCTGGTTGTCAGGTTGGTGAGCGTCATGCATTTATTTGGCAGTGGAAGGCTATATTCCTTTCGTAATGTTTGTGGCTAGGGAGATGCATCTCTCCTTATTTCAGGGTTCAGTTGTCTTGTTAAGTCAAACTGTCATTTTGTCCTCAAGATTGTGATGTTCACTTTTTAGTGGTATTGTACAGTATGTTGTCTTCTAATATTCAAGCTTGAGATCAATGGCCCCCCCCCTACCACTATTAAAGAAGCGTACTTTTTATTTTCTTGAAACACATTTGGGTAAATTCACATTACATGGTTTACCACAGCCAGAATATTTGTTTCCCAAACTCATAATTTTTCTCTGAGTAATTTGAGTTCATGAATTTTGTCAAAATAGCTGCAGGAGAGAGAGCCCATTTTCCCCAAAATGCCAGTGTAAGGGGTTGATAATAACACAGTAAATAATTTTATTTTAGAGCAAATATTTTATTCATAACTGTTAGGGTACTAGTGTTGTTGTTATACATCACAATAATTCTATTCCTATACAGTATATAAAATCTGTCCGCACTGAAAATTTCTTAAAGAAATTTTTGTCTACAGGTATCGGATTGCAGCTCGGCTAAGCGTGGAGGTGATCTTGGGCTGTTTGGAAGAGGTGCAATGCAAAAACCATTTGAAGATGCTGCATTTGCCCTTAAAGTTGGAGAGTTGAGTCAAATAGTAGACACAGACTCTGGGGTACACATCATTCTGCGTACTGCATAGATTGGCTATACAACTCTCGATATTCAGCTAGTGGCTTAAAATTTACCTGATTTATTTCCTGTTATACAAAGAAAATTCATGTCTAAAACATATGTTAAAAATATTTGCAATTATACTGTTTCGTTACAGAAACTTTCATTGCCTCTTATCTTTCAAATGCAGATTACAGTTTAATGTTAAAATGGTCATTTAAAAGAGATTAGGCAATGCTTGAATATTAATAAAAGTTACTAGAATAAGAACTGATAATTTTATTTACCAAAAACACTATTTAATTTAGCCTTTTGCTTACCATTTCAGAGAAATACGTAAAATTATGCAATTCTTGTTTCTCTGCCTCTCCCTGATCACGCATTCCATGTTAAAAATTTTAAATATAATTAAAAATTGAAATGTATTTAACAAATCCACAGGAGCCGTGCCCACCTGGGGTACACCTGGACCCACTAGGATTCTCGAGGCTTCCACTGAGCCGAACCAGGGTTTCACACAATTCCACCATGCACTAGTTCTATCTCTGATGCCCCTCTTTCAATACACAGTGTATTGAAAGAGGGGCATCAGAGGTAGAACCACTGATATAGCCCAAGTGCATGGGGGAGTTGTTTGAAAACCCGTTTCGGCTTCAGTGAAAGCCTCGGGAATCCTAGTGGGTGCAGGTGTACCCAGGTTGCAATTCCTTTGACCATGTCATGGCATTTGACTAGAGCGAGCCTAGGAACACTCAGCGTTCGAGCCCTCATCATGGCTCTTGTGGATTTGTTCATTGGCACATCACGATAATGTGATTTTTCTGTGTATTGTATTCAAGTTAAATGGATGTAAAAAATAAAACACGTCAAAAACTAAGTAACTTGGCAGCCTAGTCTGACCTGGCCAGAACATGCCTGCAGTGGACGAGGTGTCATACAATAGAAAAATGCAAGAAGGATATGCAATACACCAATTATGCATGTGTCCAGAGAGAAAAACATTGGAAGAATTGGTAAAGGAAACCAGAAACTGCAGCAACGAGAAAAGTGCAGACATCAGACATGAGGGGGTCCCTCCCTACGAGCATAGGCTTCTCCAACTTTAGCTAAATCATGTGTTCAGTCCCACAAGGTCTCCATGCCGTCCACTGTGCTCAGTCCTACGAGGTCTCCGTGCCGTCCTCTGTGCTCAGTCCCACAAGGTCTCCGTGCCATCCTCTGTGCTCAGTCCCACGAGGTCTCCGTGCTGTGCTCAGTCACACGAGGTCTCCGTGCTGTGCTCAGTCACACGAGGTCTCCATGCTGTGCTCAGTCCCACAAGGTCTCCTTGCCGTCCTCTGTGCTCAGTCCCCACAAGGTCTCCGTACCATCCTCTGCTCAGTCCCACAAGGTCTCCGTGCAGTCCTCAGTGCTCAGCCCCACACGGTCTCCGTGCCGTCCACTGTGCTCAGTCCCACAAGATCTCTGTGCTCAGTCCCACATCATCTCCGTACCATCCTCTGTGCTCAATCCCACAAGGTCTCCGTGCTCAGTCCTACATGGTCTCTGTGCCATCCTCTGTGCTCAGTCCCACAAGGTCTCCGTGCCGTCCTGTGCTCAATCCCACAAGGTCTCCTTGCCGTCCTCTGTGCTCAGTCCCACAAGGTCTCTGTGCTCAGTCCTACAAGGTTTCCATGCCATCCTCTGTGCCCAGTCCCACAAGGTCTCCGTGCCGTCCTCTGTGCTCAGTCCCACAAGGTCTCCGTGCCATCCTCTGTGCTCAGTCCCACAAGGTCTCCGTGCTCAGTCCTACATGGTCTCCGTGCCATCCTGTGCTCAGTCCCACAAGGTGTCCGTGCCGTCCTGTGCTCAGTCCCACAAGGTGTCCGTGCCATCCTGTGCTCAATCCCACAAGGTCTCCGTGCTCAGTCCCACAAGGTCTCCTTGCCGTCCTCTGTGCTCAGTCCCACAAGGTCTCCGTGCTGTCCTCTGTGCTCAGTCCCACAAGGTCTCCGTGCCGTCCTCTGTGCCCAGTCCCACAAGGTCTCCATGCCGTCCTCTGTGCTCAGTCCCACAAGGTCTCCGTGCCATCCTCTGTGCTCAGTCCCACAAGGTCTCCGTGCCGTCCTCTGTCTCACAAGGTCTCCATGCACAGTCCTACAAGGTCTCCTTGCTGTCCTGTGCTCAGTCCCACAAGGTCTCCGTGCCATCCTCTGCTCAGTCCCACAAGGTCTCCGTGCTCAGTCCTACAAGGTCTCTGTGCTCAGTCCCACAAGGTCTCCGTGCCGTCCTCTGTGCTCAGTCCCACAAGGTCTCCGTGCCATCCTCTGCTCAGTCCCACAAGGTCTCCGTGCTCAGTCCTACAAGGTCTCTGTGCTCAGTCCCACAAGGTCTCCGTGCCGTCCTCTGTGCTCAGTCCCACAAGGTCTCCGTGCCATCCTCTGTTCTCTGTATTTCACAAAGTCGAATTACTGACCATTCCCAGGATGCACCAACAGTATAACAAATTGAGTGCTTTGGTAATTCTTTTTTTTTCATATACAGTATATTGAAATCATGAATGATACAAATCTACTGAAATGCTAAAGTGTCTTCTGTATGAGGTGTGGGGTTCAATCCCTAGTTGAAGGTTGAAGGCCAGACGTTAAGGGCTAGCCTCTCGCATGATACAAGTGGGGTAGAGGTGTGTCACAGGCCAGTTTGGGTCTGCTATAGTGCCACACAGCATTATGCGCACTACTTAAGCCAACCTTCAATTCGCCAAGGAAAATCTGAAATAATGGTAGTTTTCCACCATTCACTTCACTAGTTCCAGTACAGAGGAACAAGGGTAAAGGGACGCAACAAGAGGGGGAAGTTGGAAAGGTACACTACCGCCTGGGGAAGGTGTTGTACTGAACGGGGTGAGAATAGCTGGAGCTACCTCATCCCTTTGTGTGTATTTTACCTTGATAAACTTAATTCAATTTCAAAACCTGGGGGGAGGGGGGTAGTGTTGTGTACTCTACCTTATGCATTTTCTATAATTCATAATGTACAATCTATTTCCTTTAATTTGTTTATATACAATAAGGTATGCTCTATAGTATTATAATTTTGCGCCAATTTAAATATTTGACACAATAATTCATGGAATAAGTATTATAATTTACAGAGAACTACTATGATTTCTCAGAACTAAACTACGACCCTTCCCTTCAATAGGGTGTAGCTGATCAACGATATTCGAATAGGATGGAAAATATTTCGCAAATTTCTCCTTAAGAAACTTGTGTAAGGAATCATTCAGAACCTTGTATACCTCATATGTCAGACCAATACTGGCATATGCGGCTCCGGTGTGGAGTCAACATCTGAACACAAAACGAACTTAGAAAAGGTTGAGAGGTATGCCACCAGGCTAGTCCACGAACAGAGAGCTATGAGCTACGAAGAAAGATTACTTTCTTTAAGGATTAAAGAAAGATTGTAACAGAACCCATAGGCACCTCACCAGAAACAAGTACTTATTTGATATGCCAAGAGTGCATCTTAACCAAACTAGAAATGCTCTACAAATCAAGGGACCCAGAATGTGGAATGACCTTCCCAATCATGTCAAAGGCTGTACCTCTCTCAACCAGTTTAAGAGGAAAACTAAGTACTGCCTTATTAACTCCATGTAACCTACCTTACCCCCTAAATATCAACCCATGTCTTGCTATTTTCAAACAATACTGTTTGTTGACCAAGTTGTAAAATTGCCGATTTCTGCCATGTTCCTCCTCCCCCCTTTCTTCTACACAATTTATACTTTAATCACAATTAGTATTAAGCTTTAGTCTAAGTGTTTTTCCCTAAACCTTGCCAGAAATGCTGTGTGTATTAGTGGCTTTAGGTATTGTATGTACTAGCTCTATAAATCCAACATTATGTTTGTAACTCATTGTCTATGTATGCACTTTTACCTGAATAAACATTTGGATTTGATTTTTTTTACTTTTGATACTGGAACTGAACCTCACAACACTGGAAGACAGAAAAGTTAGGGGAGACATGACCACTACCTATAAAATTCTCAGAGGAATTGACAGGGCAGATGAAGATAAACTGTATAGCACTGGTAGGACACAAACAAGGGGACACAGGTGGAAACTTAGTACTCAAATGAGCCACACGGATGTTAGAAAGAACATTTTCCCAGTGTCAGTAGTTAACAGATGGAATACATTAGGTAATGATGTGGTGGAGACTGACTCCATACACAGTTTCAAAATGTAGATATGGAGCCCAGTAGGTTCAGGAATCTGTGCACCAGTTGATTGACAGTTGAGAGGCTGCACCAAAGAGCCAGAGCTCAACCCCAGCAAGCACAACTAGGTGAGGACACTATAAGTGGGAATGGAAAATTACAATTATCATTCAAAATTGATCGAACTGACTATTCTGGTGTCTACAGCAACGGGACGGGTACTATGGGACATACTGTGACACATGAGGAAGGGTTGGTGCCCGGTGATAGCTAATAACTGAAAATCTACCACAGGGAAACTATGAACATTAGCAGCATAGGAACTATGAGCATTATGTGACATAAGTGCTATGGCATCTGAGGACAGGTTAGCTGGTGAACACTGGGTAGCATGGATAGGGGGGATGATCGTCAGTAGTTGGTGTTGAATTTAAGCCCAACATATAAAAAGCTACAATGGAGGTACATATCTTCAGAAGGGACATAACTGGTGGACCTGGGCACCTGTCGCATGAATGAATGAGTGAAGTTCTATACAAGAAATGGATTTAAAGTTCTCCACGCCATCAGATACCACCTACCATGAGAGGAAGGTAATCTTAGTGAGCTGATATACACCTGCATGCAAAAAGCACCCCTCTTCCACAGTATAATACAGAGCATCCCCTGTGGCACGTGTTCTGATGACCCACACAGGAATCCTATCTCCTTCAGTGTTTTTGTTGCACATCACACCAGCCGGCAGAAGAAACCATAAGCCAGCTGCTACCACCCAAGAGAGAGCAAGTTTTAATGAAAGATGATACAAAAATATGTAGAACAATTAAGTTTAACATTTTATTTTCTGGATAATAAAAATTAAAAACTCCCCATAACTGACTGAAGACCACATAGAAGCAATTTGTAAATGAATAAACATTGAAAAAAAGTCTATGAAAATTCATGAAGGGTACTGTACACTTGTCTTATGAAGCAGTGGAATGCAGCTATGGATGACTACTGGAGTGTGGTAGTGCCTGTTTATCCCTAATATTATACTGTAATGTGTTGTGACTGCTAATGAATGGATCAGTCATAATTTTAAGTTTATTAATTTTAACAAGAGAGATAGATAGATAGATAGATAGATATGTTAGTTGTGCAAGACACAACAAGGTCAATGACATCATCAAGAGAAGCCTCGTCTCAGCTAGGTGCCCAGCAGAGAGAGAACCTCGCATCCTAGGGGTCCAAAACCCGGATTTCCCCACACTTCGCCCTGATGGCATCACCATATACTCATGGAAGGAGGGTAGACAGTTGGTGTGGGATACACATGTGTATCCACCCTGGCTGACACCTATGTACACTTCGGAGCTGATCAAGCAAATGGGGCGGCCAACCACAGGGAAACAGCAAAATCACTCGAGTACAGGCGACTGGAAGGTCAATACCTCTTTGTTCCCATAGCGTCTGAGACGCATGGCCCCTGGGGCAAGAGTGCCTTGGAATTTCTCAAGGAATTGGGTTCCAAGCTCATTGACGTCACCAGAGACCCAAGGGCTTCCAGCTTTTTGTTTCAGCGCCTCAGTGTGGCGATCCAGAGGGGAAATGCTTGCTGCGGCCTCGGTTCCTGTCCAGAAGCGGAGGAGCTTCAAGAGATCCATAACCTTTAGGCATTTGTCTTGTATGTTTTGTAACCTTTAAATACACAATAAAGCAAAAAAAAAAAAAAAAAAAAAAAAAAAAAAAAAAAAAAAAAAAAAAAAAATTATATTTTTTATATATATACAGTGGTACCTCAGAATGCGAGTGTCCCTGTATGCGAGTTTTTCGGAAGACGAGCAGGATTTACTCCAAAAATATGTCTCGGAAGGCGAGGGTTACCTCGGGACGCGAATTTGTTGATACGTGTACAGGCCAACTGGCGCGTGGTGGCATGGCGATCGCGCCTCAGTTTACCAGTGTCTCGTGTCCAGTGACTATCCCACCTGAATTCTTCACAAGGATTTACAGTTTTTTATCGGTTTTTTGGCCATTTGAGCATAAAAGTTGTCATTATATATCTTGCCATGGGTCTCAAGAAAGCCATTGGTAAGGTTCAACCTAATAAAATAGCTGTGAGTAGAGGCAGTAGAGGATGTCCCTTCTTGATTAAGAAAATGTGTGAAGAAGAACTGAACTGTAAGAACTGCAAAGTTTTGTTGAAAAAACTCACCCAGATAAAGCTGTAGCAGGCCGTTGCATTGACCTTTTAAATGATAATGTGATGTCTTACTACAGACAAGTGTTAAAATGTAGGGAAAAACAAGTGTCATTAGACAAATTCTTAGTAAAACAAGCAAGTCCTAGTGGTATGCAGGCAAAATGTGCCAGAGTGTGCATACCAGTGAAGTCCTCACTGCCTGATGTGATAATGGAAGGGGACTCCCCTTCCAAACAGTAACTCCTCTCTTCCTCCCACCTCCTCACCATCTTCCATACGCCTACAGCATTCAACAGCAAGGTAAGTAATAACTTGAACATAGTTTTGTAGGTTTATTTAGATGAATTAGGTATAAAAATTTAGTTTGATGTGGGGTTTTTGGGGTAGTCAGGAACGGATTAATACATTTCCCTTTATTTCTTATGGGGAAATTAGCTTCGGAATGCGAGTTTTCGGAATACGAGGCGTCTCCAGGAACCAATTAAACTCTTAAACTGAGGTATGCCTGTATATATATATATATATATTTATATATATTAAATATGACCGAAAAAGTAAGATTAATAATTCTAACACGAATTTTCTCTATCTTTCTTATGTTTCTTTTCACTGTTGGTAATTCAAAGATCAATTCTCCAAAATTCATTGTTATTTTTAAAATAAAAATGAATTTTGGAGAATTGATCTTTGAATTACCATCAACAGTGAAAAGAAACATAAGAAAGATAGAGAAAATTCGTGTTAGAATTATTAATCTTACTTTTTCGGTCATATTTAATAATATATGTCTACAGGAAAGACTGCTACCAAAATATACTAATATACTAATAAATAAATAAATAAATAAATAAATAAATAAATAAATAAATAAATAAATAAATAAATAAATAAATAAATAAATAAATAAATAAATAAATAAATAAATAAATAAATAATAATAATAATAATAATAATAATAATAATAATAAAAATAAAAATATATATATATATATATATATATATATATATATATATATATATATATATATATATATATATATATATATATATATATATATATATATATATATATATATATATATATATATATATATATATATATATATATATATATATATATATATATATATATATATATATATATATATATATATATATATATATATATATATATATATATATATATATATATATATATATATATATATATATATATATATATATATATATATATATATATATATATATATATATATATGCATATGCATGCATGCAATTGACGATCACAAAACACTGATCATTTTATGCGGAAAATCCACAGAGAAATATGAAATGAGGTGAACGTTTCGGCTTTGTTAAAGCCTTTGTCAACACCAGACTGACTGAACACCAGTCAGTCTGGTGTTGACAAAGGCTTTAACAAAGCCGAAACGTTCACCTCATTACATATTTCTCTGTGGATTTTCCGCATATATATATATATTTATTAGTACCTAGTAGCCAGAACGTCGTACTCGGCCTACTATGCAAGACCCAATTTGCCTAATAAGCAAAGTTCTCCCGAATTTATATATTTTTCAATTTTTTTTCTTATGAAATGATAAATCTGCCCATTTCATTATGTATAAGTTAATTTGTTTAAATTTGAGTTAAAACTAACGTAGATATATGACCGAACCTAACCAACCCTACCTAACCTATTTACACCTAACCTAAACTAATACAACTACGTCGGTAATTTATGTTCTTAATATAATATAATAATTCAAATAAACTAATTGGAAACAATTTATTGAAAATAAAGAAAATCACTCTGCCTATTAGGCAAATCGTGACTTGCATAGTAGGCCGAGAAGTGGGTTCTGGCTACTAGGTACATATATATATATATGTCGTACCTAGTAGCCAGAACACACTTCTCAGCCTACTATGAAAGGCCCGATTTGCCTAATAAGCCAAGTTTTCATGAATTAATTGTTTTTCGACTACCTAACCTAACCTAACCTAACTTTTTCGGCTACCTAACCTATAAAGGTAGGTTAGGTTAGGTAGGGTTGGTTAGGTTCGGTCATATATCTATGTTAATTTTAACTCCAATAAAAAAAAATTGACCTCATACATAATGAAATGGGTAGCTTTATCATTTCATAAGAAAAAAATTAGAGAAAATATATTAATTCAGGAAAACTTGGCTTATTAGGCAAATCGGGCCTTGCATAGTAGGCTGAGAAGTGCGTTCTGGCTACTAGGTACGACATATATATATATATATACACACACACACACACACACACATATATACATATACAGTCACATTTTTCATCATGTGTTAATTTTTGTGATTTACACACATCTATTTATGTGGGAGGATAGGGAGCCAGTGGCCAAGCGGAGAGCACGCTGGACATGTGATCCTGTGGTCCTGGGTTCGATCCCAGGTGCCGGCGAGAAACAATGGGCAGAGTTTCTTTGATCCTATGCCCTGGTTGATACCTGGTTGATGGGGTTCTGGGAGTTGTTCTACTCCCCAAGCCTGGCCTGAGGCCAAGCTTGACTTGTAAGAGTTTGGTCCACCAAGTTATTGCTTGGAGCGGCCCGCAGGCCCACATACCCACCACAGCCCGGTTGGTCCCCTGTTACCTAGCAGTAAATAGGTACCTGGGAGTTAGTCAGCTGTCACGGGCTGCTTCCTGGGATGTGTGTGTGTGGTGTGGAGAAAAAAAAAAAATAATAGTAGTAGTAGAAACGGTTAATTGACAGTTGAGAGGCGGGCCGAAAGAGCAGAGCTCAACCCCCGCAAGCACAACTAGGTGAATATATATATACTATATATATACCTACCTTTTACTGTACAGTGTATTACCTTTCTCCCCTGAAGCCTGATGCCTCCCCCACCCTGTGAATGTGGGAAATGGGGTAAAGACAATGTATGTTTATTAACCACAAACACAAATCTGTATTAATTTAATAGCCCAAGAGCTTAAAGAAAACAACTGTATAATTAAAAACAATTTATTAACATCTGTCCACTCACTAGGTATTTAAGCATAAAATACACAAGTAATGATCACCTAACACTCAGGTATCTTACAGTAAATATAATGGCTCCAGATTTAAGGAAGGGCATTCTATATAAGGAATTTCTGTATAAATATTTGCGTTCACATACCTGGAGAGTGTTTTGAGAGTTTTTCTACTCCCTTGGAGGAGTAGAAATGTGAGGCCACACTTTCACAATGTGGTCATGCTCCCATTCGTACACTTGGTCGGGTCTTCACTTATGCTCAACGTACTTTGGGCTTCATTAATTTTCCAATACGTGTTTTCACTATTGCCATAACACTAACTTATTGATAACACTCTTACCCGAGCCCTTCATTCTGTATCCAATAGCTTACAAAAAATATATTTCTAGCTCTCGGCTCTTCTAACCACTATCTACTAGTAATAAGATTCAACACCGACAGAGCTAAAACTAACCGCGTAAATTAACTCGTCCAGATGCTGAATGGTTGTAACTTTGACAGTCACATACCGACGCCTTCACTAGCCACTTACAAATAAAAAATACACCGTAGCCAAGATGTGTAAATGACTTTGTGCAAACTGCACGAAATAAAAGATTATAAAGTAAATGCAAAATATTCCGAGACAGCATTATTAAGGGTGATGATGATGACTGATGACTAAGGAATAACTATAGTGTAAGTGAAACATCTTGAAGCACTGTACAGTAATGAGATTAATGATGCTGGTAGAAAACATGAACTATGATGTCAGTAACTGCCTGTAGCCATAGCTAAAACTCACTTCAGTGAAAAGTAACAGATTCCATACTGGCTCATTACATAATGAAGGGCTCATTACATAATGAAGTAAAGTAAGATTTTATTATAAACAGAAATCATGACAAAGTCTAGAACAAAGGTAAGAAAAAATACATTAAAATCATCTTTGATATTCAATATATACTGTAATATATAAGATATTTTAGCATTTACAAAGCACTCAGTTGGTACTCACATCAGATGTATCACCAATACTGTACTGTACTCTCAGTCATATTATTCCATCAAGTTTGTAAGAAAATATTCTGAAACAATTTAATTTTCATTTAGTGATATACTTCACTAAAATTGATTTGAATTGTAATTGTTGTTGTTACGATGATGATGATGAGACCAACTGCTTGTCAACACACACGAGCGGTTAGTGCAAGTGTTCATGAACAACCAACAGCCACAATATTCAATGGACTTCATGAAATACCAATAATAATAAAAAGTTTATATACAAACACAACAGATTTATGTTCATGTATTATGGAAAAATCAATCTGGGTTCGCATATGTCCCGCCAGTCCAGTTCCTCTACAACAGCGTCTTTACTCAGGCCATCTTCAGTCAGGTCAACTTCGTCTTCCTCGAAGGTCAGATCTACCTCTTCCACGTTTTCCTGTGCCTCTAATTCTTTTGTGGACTTGATTTTATCTGTTAATAAGGAGGAAAATGCTGCTTATACATTTTTGCTTAAAAAATATTGTATATATAATAAAAGTAATTGGATACCTGGAAAGTAATCAAATGCCAGTAGCTTGGTTGGCCTCTAACTTCCATAGAACCTTTTATCACAGGGAAAGGACAAGAAGATTCTTTTCCTTCGTTACATGTACAGTACTGCAATTCCACTTGGTGGTTGGCTCCATTTTCTTTACATTCATATCACTAAGCTGTTAAAAAGTTTGTTCCTCAGGGTACAGTCCTTGCACCACTACTTTTCATTATTCTCATACCAGATATAGACAAAAATACAAGTCACAGCTTCATATCATCCTTTGCAGATGACAAAAATCAGCATAAATATTACCTCTGCTGAAGACATTGAAAAACTACAAGCAGATATTAATAAAGTTTTTGACCAAGTAGCAGAAAATAACATGATTTTAACAGAAGTAAATTCCAGGTACTCAGGTACGGTAAAAATGAGGATTTTAAGACGTAATACAGGATTGGGAAAGTGTTGACATTTGGAGTATGTCCAATGCTCTTGCGCATGGTCTATCCCGGTTCTTTCCAATGTCACTGTCAATGGAGTGGACTGTCAATGCAAACTACTTCCAGTGGCTATGCAGGACATACAGGCACTGTGATATAGATATCTTTGCGTTGGCCTGGAATCGGCACCCTACCAGTGGGGACACCTTTCAGTTGGACTGGTCTCAGTGGGGTTTTTTGTACCATTTTCCCTAGTCCAGCTGTTGCTCTGGGTCCTGGGCAGGTTATCTTCTTCAGGTTATCGCGAGATGATTTTGGGCTTAGTGTCCCCGCAGCCCAGTCCCCGACCAGGCCTCCTTTTTGTTACACATCCCCAGGAAGCAGCCCATAGCAGCTGTCTAACTCCCAGGAACATATTTTACTACTAGGTAACAGGGGCATCAGAGTAAAAGAAACTACACATTTGTTTCCGCCTCCACCAGGGATCTAACCCGGAACCTCAGGACTACGAATCCGAAGTGCTGTCCACTCAGCAGTCAGGCCCCTACCTGACAGGTTGGAGCTTAGAGTAAAATGGTCCTTCTGGTCTCTTAGTGGCTGGCTCTGCCCTGATTTTAGGCACTGCATGCTGTGTCCAAAGCCAGGTGTTTTTATACGGATCTGCCTCTTTCAGAAGAATGGCCCAGTGACATACCTCAATGGTTCGACCTTCTCCTTAGCTTTTTGTTTAGTATTTCTCATGTGCCTTTATACCCAACTCTATGGCAAGTAGGTGGCTGAATTGGTGTTCCACCTGCATTTATCTTCTTGGCAGCAGTATAAGCTTTCTTGGCACTCTTTTTGCCACTTCCTTTCATTTCTTCCTTCATATTTTTGACTGGCATCTCATATTGAATACTGTCGCCTCTTATCGTGCAATGGTAGTGGAGCAGCGGCTTTTTGCATTCAGTGTCGACACTTCCTTGGCATTGTTTCAGAAGCTGTCTGGCACATTTTTATTTCATCTCCAGTCTGTTTATGCACCACCTGAATCTGCTTGATCCTTTGACTGTGCTCATGCATTTTTTCTTTGTTTTATAATGTCTCCTTCAGTCAGTGATTCTTTTTCTAAGGCTCTTTTTTTTTCTGTTAACACTTGTCTCTGTAGAGTTGGAGAGCTTCATGATTTAACACTAAATCAAGTAAACCCCCAGAGAAATCAAGTGAATTACCAGATGACCCCTCCAGAAGCAGGGGGTCGTCTTCCTTTGGGCCCGGTGAGCATTATGTTCGTCTGCAACTGTCACTATCTCTAGTGACAGTTACTTCCATAGTACTGGAAGTACTATGGACTTCCAGAGGTATCCCTTGGTTGTTGATCTGGTTAGGCCGAGGGTGCATCACATTCTGTGTCCAGTGGTGGCTCTCCACAGCTACTTTTGTGCCAACGATTCTACCTCGGTGCATGCTTTGTGGGTAGATCCAGTTTCTTTGGTCCTGTTCCAAGGCCACAGTGTCATCAAGTCTACCCTCATGCCCATGATATTCATAAGTATGCCAGTCTTGTGGTGGCTTTCGCCAATATGTCCTCGATTGATCTTCATGCGTAGTGGTCTAATAGGGTTCCTTCCGTCAGTCTGTTACTCGGTTAATATTCCTAGCCCTTGTTGTGCCTGTGTTGCCCTGGGTTATGTCTCTCGGCCTAGAGTTTTGCTTCAATGTGACTTGTCTATTGTTTCTGCACCTTGGCGTGTCCTTGTTTGCCCAGCATGCCAATTAAAACGTCATGGCAGATGCTATATAGTAGTTGGAGGCCACTGGGGTTCACAGAGACATTTCATTACATTCAATAGTGGAATTTGGAAAGATACAGTGGCAGGATATTTGTATTTCCTGTAAAATAAAATAGTGTAGGAGGGCAGATCTTCAATGACTGCAGTTGCACAATGGCAACTCGGACTAGGTTAGGGAAAACAAGTACAGATTGCACTGACACATACTTACTGGCACTGTTAGCTTACCTTATGGTTACCTCGTGGTGATTCCAAGGATCAATATCCCTGAGGCCCAGACTCTGACCAGGCCTCCTGGTTAGTGGTCTGATCAACCAAGCTGTTGGATGCTGCTGCTCACAGCCTGATGCTGGAATCACAGCCTGGTTATCAGGTATCCTTTGGAAGTGTTTATCGAGTTCTCTCTCGAACACCGCGAGAGACCAGCCAATTATGCACCTTGTGTGTAGTGAGAGCGTGTTGAAAAGTCTTTGTTCTTTGATGTTGATCGAGTTCTCCCTCAGAGTACCCACTGCACCTCTGCTTTTCAAAGGGGCTATTTTACACATCTTGCCATTCCTCCTGGTCTCATGTGATATTATTTCCTTATGCAGGCTTGGAACCATTCCCTCTAATATTTTCCAAGTGTAAATTATTACTGTATGTATTTCTCTCGTGTGCAATCTAAAGTATACAGATTTAAAAATTTTAATGTCCCAATAATTTACAAGTTTTACAGTGTGGATTCTAGCAGTAAAGGATCTTTGCACACTCTCCAGGTCAGCAATTTCTCCAGCTTTGAATGGGGCTGTTATTGTGCAACAATATTCCACCCTAGAAAGCATTTGTATCTTGAAAAGTATCATCAGCATTGGCATAGCATCCCTTGTTTAGTCAGCTGCCTGGCAAGAAAACCGAAGTATGGAAAGAGTAAAAGGAACAAAAATGAAAGAAAATTATTCAGAAGTATGATAAACTTCTAGGTCTTTAAGAATAAGGTCGGTCGGTCTTTAGGCAAAATTGAAGAAAGAGCAGTACAAGCCATGGTGGGGTAAATTGGAATAATACAAATATAGGAAGAGGTTAAAAGGTGGAAAGAGGTACTACTGTGAACATGATTGGATTTGATGGTGTGAGAAGCATGAAGGCTGATATCTACAGAAGAGGTGAAGAAGCTGAAATGTGGGAAAGCTGCAGGTACTAGATATATGAACTAACAACTTACCAACATATTTTAGAGTAATCGTAAGTCCATTCACATTAATGACACGTGCTTGAAGGTAGTTGGAGTAGACAGGGCAGTAGGATTCATCCAGGCTCAACACTTTCACTGCAATAAATTCCCCAGCTTTTGGGGGAACTTTCATAAGTGGGAACTTCTCAAAGTAGGCTTCACTTGCTGCTCCACCTTGCCCACTAACCTTCATATAAGGAAAACAATCATTACAATACTGCTCGTACTCTAAACCAAGAATGCTAATCACAAATTATAAAATGCTTACCATTGAACAAGCTTTGTCAGAGGCACAGCTACCCACTCAATAATATATAACTAATGTATAAATGAAAAAAGCAGTATACATTGTCTCTAAACAGTGTATCCTAAATTCCAGACTTACCTATGAATGAACTCCTCCAAATAATGGACAAATTTGCCCAATTGATTTTCACTCTGAAAATCAGATTTATTAAAAAATCCTGATCATCTGTTCATCATTCACCTCAAATCATATGTTTTTATTATAATTTTTACTAATCTTCCTATTCATCTGTAGGTATTCAAAATAATAAATCTAAATATTAGAAATGTTTCATTAAGGTTGCACTGTACTGTATGATATATTAAATAAACATCTTTATGTGCGATCATTTGTCTGAGACATCCAGACCTACTGAGTGGACGTACGTACACTATCAACAATGTGTTTTCCTCGTGTGAGTGTGGTGCAAGTGTGGTGTGACCTCGCATTATTCAATCATCTTCACTGGCTTTTTTTTCGATATATTATTTGAGAGTTGCAGCCACGTTATGAGGCAATAGCAGTATGGATACATCGGATAAGGATGTGAGCAGCTTTCTTACCATGGAAAATAAGGAAAAGCTATTTGGAAAACTAGATCATGGTTGGGGAGGAAAGTCCGGTTTCAAACAAAAAGAAATGGCAAAGGATGAAGATCATATATACTGTGAATAAAATAAAAAAGAGCAATTGTAGAAAAAGAAGTGATAAAAAAAACACTGAAATAGTCTAAGCACGAGGACTTGCATGATACTGCTTACCCACGATTTATGCACCACTGCAGCATGAAGTAAAACAGTTAGTCTGTAGTTAAGAGAGAGGCATTAACCATTTCAAGGCCAGTTCAAGGTAACTGCACAAATCTAACAGTCGGCACGACACGGCACTAAAGATGGCCCAGGTGCCCCTGGGGTCTCAATCAGCTGCCAGTATTGAACTAACACTCCACAGCAAAGAAGGGAACAGGGTGGGAAAGGGGTGCTAACCCGAGAGACTACCAAGAGTGTATTTCATTACATTCAACGCCTCATTTCTGTGAGGGCACTCTCAGTAACCTCATAGAGCTTCCTCTCAAGGGCACCTTCAACAGAGGACAATGGCTTTACTGAAAAGAAACAAAGCAGAGATAATCCAGAGAAGGGATTAAAAAGAGAACATAAGCATAGGGAAAAGTGCAGAAAGCCTGTTGGCCCATGCGAGGCAGCAGCTGTTTATACCCAACCAAACTCACTTGTATATGTCTAACATAAGGTTGAAATAATCTAGCGATTCCACATCTATTATGTTACTTAATATAATAGTCATGGTAAAGGAGCAGTATCAGCAGCAGCAGCACTCCAGAGGCAAGCACTTCTTGCCTCTGTTCAGGTCTTAGGTTGCAATTTTTCTACCAGGAGGGATCTGTTTTGAAGTGCCTACCTTTCTGGGTGTTCAACCCCGGTCGATGGCAGATATGAATACTTCTTATACATAAGAGTTTCATAGGCCATTGCTTCCTTCGCCTCTCTGAGGAACATGCTCTGGCTAGTGGTCCCCAGTAGGCATGACAACTCTCTAAGACTGAAGCCCAGTGCTAATATTAGCTAGTATCTGTCCAATAGCTCCAGGGAGCTGACAGGGCTTCCCCACAGAGTGTGTGTGCATCTAAATGAGTAGAAACGTAATGTAAACAGGAAAACAAAGTAAGATTGAAAGAAAGTAAAAGGTATGAGTTCAATTGGGGCTGCCTCAAAAAATAGCTTATCAAGGTGAAAAAATTCAGTGGTGCTGCACAAGCAATGCTAGTGCAAACAGGGAAGGTTTTAAGGCTCTAAGATGGGCTACTGTACATATAAATTACTCTAGTTAGTGAAAATACACTACACGAGTATAATTCAGAAAGAGAACAAGCCTGTGCCCCCCAGATGTTTCAACACATTCCAAATAAGATGTTTGTGTAAAAAGCAAAAGTGGTGGTCGTGTCAGTCAGCAGAGTACATGTAAGTCAACTGGTATTAAACAAATAGCATTACAAATATAAATCTTCATTCAGTAAAACCTTTAATGTTCATTTTTAGAACATATTACATGACAGCAACACTTTATTATAAGTAAATTTAAAGAATTAATAAAACTTATTATATTAGCAAACACATCCCCTCACATACTTCATTCTTTGGAGGCTTTACTGCAATTTTTTATTTTGAAAATTTTTAGGAATTACAGTATACTCAGTTAACTTCATGTATTCACACTGCTGGCCCAATATACACATTTACCACAAACATCTACATGGTGTTCGAATTATCATTATACTGTACAGTAAACTCCCCCAAAACCGAACTATATGGTGGGATCCTGCGTTTGCCTTGAGGAAATTCTGGCTTACCTGGGATAAGTCAACTTTCCCACTGTGTATGAGGCAAGGCTGGTTTGGAACTGAAGATTAGAAGCACATTGACACAGGAGCCAAATGTTTCATTTTTTACACCAGTGCCAATTCACTAAGCAAATATACAGTAATATTTGTTTTCAACATCGAGATTACACAATTATGCACACTAAAACACAATATCGTAATTACGTTTTTAGTCCATACTAATTCATGTGCGAACTTGAAATAAGTGTATTCAACTAGGTTTGCAAATTAATAACAATGCAATGGTGGTCATATTTCATTGATTTCTAATTTGAATATTTTCAGATATATTGTACACATCACTTAGCTTTGTATTTACATAATAATCCTTCTCTCCAATTTGTTGTCTTCTTGATATCCAACCACCAACAAATTTGTCTTCAGAAAATCCTCTTCATAAAACCCACCCATGAAACTTGGACTTCAGCAGATACTGAAGAGCATTTCTTCATTACAGTTCCATATTTCTTGGTTGTTCTTGGCAATAACTCGTTTAAATAAATGTTATCATCACTCAATCAATAAGGTTTCACAAAATGTACACTAGAGTTCGGATCGGGGAGGTTTACTGCCATAGTTCTAACTACTGTATGTATATCAACCAACTACTGCACTATCAAAACCCTGGATATGTATCCGAGACTGGTGATTACAGTAAGAATCTAACTACAGTACTTCAAAAGCACTTTAAGTATAGGGAAATTTGATGGAGTAATTCTCTTAAAGAGTGGAATGAGGAATATAGTCACAAATGCACTGAATGTGTAAAGGGCAGGTACATGTCTGAGAGGTTGTATTGGAACACCCACTACACCGAACATTGCTTTATTCAAACAACATAAGCAAGTACAGACAACTCTAGGGAAACAAATGGAAAGAAGAATGCTAAGGGATGACAAAGAAAAACACTGTGAAAGGACAAGCCTCGACAGAATACAACATTTTATTTCAGACAAGCTATTCCAAATCTAATCATTAGACTTGACAGGCAAAATACCTTCAATATTGCTTTTATGAGTTTAAACTGCATCTGTACTGGCAGTCCTTGCACCTACACTCAATGGAAGTTGATGTATGGAATCCAGCTATAACTATGGCCTAAAAGAAGAAAACAAGAGCACAATACAGGGATAACAAGATGTGTACACAGGATATGAGATCACATGCACAAAATAAACTGAGGCGGACCAACCAATAGTATGAAGATTCATTAAGAAACTAAATATTTAAAAAACAAGTGATATAACTGCATGAGAGAGAAAGTTATATGGAAGAAAAAGTTTTGCCCATGCTGTCCTGTGTAAACTATTTACAGAGAAGTCAAGGACTGTACAGTTGTGTCATATATCAAATGCATCTACTAGTATTGTATTGAATATATAAAAATTAAAAGAATGTCACTAGTCTTGCATTGCAGGGAAGATAATGAGATAGGAATACTGTATATACGAAAGACAAAATAAAGATTAACATTGAACTGAAAATAGTTAACTGCCAATGTTTCTGCAATACAACAAAATAAACCTTTAAACACTGTTATATAAAATAATAATAAATATAATGTATAATCTATATATTTAAAAAATATAAATATGTAGTAAATAAAATATTGATATCAAGCATCGAATGTACTGAAATGCTATTTTCTGGTAAGGTACTCGGTAACTACCCAAACTAAGCACAGGTATAGCCACGCTTTAGGGAGATGCACTACTATACACCAGATAATCTCTGAATGCCAAGTGCATGTTCAGGGACGTTTATGCCTAATATTAGGCTTTTTCTGATCTTTCCAACCACTTGGGCTGGACTGTAGAGCGACGG